>NC_091156.1:18229967-18529967 GCF_040958095.1 Procambarus clarkii
AGTTGACACATTGTGTACTCGACATTTGGGTTTTGAGAAAGCTGCCAGATACGTCTATATCCCAGGCGTATTCTGGCCACTATAACATCACATTGCCGGGTTCTTGTTCTATTAGTCCCATATGTGAATGTCTCCTCACGATATCTATCATAATATTTAATGCTACAACTTTCAGGTCTTTGTGAATTTGTTAGGTCGGTGAGATCTTCATTAGATATTTGTGTGTAGTGTAGTGTAGTGTAGTGGTGCAGTGAGTGCCAGTGTCGTGGGTAGTGAGGTACAGTGAGTGCCAGTGTCGTGGGTAGAGTGGTACAGTGAGTGCCAGTGTAGTGAATAGAGAGGTACAGTGAGTGCCAGTGACGTGGGTAGAGAGGTGCAGTGAGTGCCAGTGTAGTGGGTAGAGAGGTGCAGTGAGTGCCAGTGTCGTGGGTAGAGAGGTGCAGTGAG
Organism: Procambarus clarkii; assembly: GCF_040958095.1. Lineage (NCBI taxonomy): Eukaryota > Metazoa > Arthropoda > Malacostraca > Decapoda > Cambaridae > Procambarus > Procambarus clarkii. The sequence continues at coordinate 18,230,415 of NC_091156.1, forward strand.
TGCCAGTGTCGTGGGTAGAGTGGTGCAGTGAGTGCCAGTGTCGTGGGTAGAGAGGTACAGTGAGTGCCAGTGTCGTGGGTAGAGTGGTGCAGTGAGTGCCAGTGTAGTGGGTAGAGAGGTACAGTGAGTGTCAGTGTAGTGGGTAGTGAGGTATAGTGAGTGCCAGTGTCGGGGGTAGAGTGGTGCAGTGAGTGCCAGTGTTGTGGGTAGAGTGGTACAGTGAGTGCCAGTGTCGTGGGTAGAGTGGTGCAGTGAGTGCCAGTGTCGTGGGTAGAGAGGTACAGTGAGTGCCAGTGTCGGGGGTAGAGTGGTGCAGTGAGTGCCAGTGTAGTGGGTAGAGTGGTGCAGTGAGTGCCAGTGTCGTGGGTAGTGAGGTATAGTGAGTGCCAGTGTAGTGGGTAGAGTGGTACAGTGAGTGCCAGTGTCGTGGGTAGAGTGGTGCAGTGAGTGCCAGTGTAGTGGGTAGAGGTGTGCAGTGAGTGCCAGTGTAATGGGTAGAGAGGTACAGTGAGTGCCAGTGTCGTGGGTAGAGTGGTGCAGTGAGTGCCAGTGTCGTGGGTAGAGTGGTGCAGTGAGTGCCAGTGTAGTGGGTAGAGTGGTGCAATGAGTGCCAGTGTAGTGGGTAGAGTGGTGCAGTGAGTGCCAGTGTAGTGGGTAGAGAGGTACAGTGAGTGCCAGTGTCGTGGGTAGAGTGGTGCAGTGAGTGCCAGTGTAGTGGGTAGAGTGGTGCAGTGAGTGCCAGTGTAGTGGGTAGAGAGGTACAGTGAGTGTCAGTGTAGTGGGTAGAGTGGTGCAGTGAGTGCCAGTGTCGTTGGTAGAGGTACAGTGAGTGCCAGTGTCGTGGGTAGAGTGGTACAGTGAGTGCCAGTGTAGTGGGTAGAGAGGTACAGTGAGTGCGTGTCGTGGGTAGTGAGGTGCAGTGAGTGCCAGTGTCGTGGGTAGTGAGGTGCAGTGAGTGCCAGTGTAGTGGGTAGAGTGGTGCAGTGAGTGCCAGTGTCGTGGGTAGAGTGGTGCAGTGAGTGCCAGTGCCGTGGGTAGTGAGGTACAGTGAGTGCCAGTGTCGTGGGTAGAGTGGTGCAGTGAGTGCCAGTGTCGTGGGTAGTGAGGTGCAGTGAGTGCCAGTGTCGTGGGTAGAGTGGTGCAGTGAGTGCCAGTGTCGTGGGTAGTGAGGTGCAGTGTGTGCCAGTGTCGTGGGTAGAGTGGTGCAGTGAGTGCCAGTGTCGTGGGTAGAGTGGTGCAGTGAGTGCCAGTGCCGTGGGTAGTGAGGTACAGTGAGTGCCAGTGTCGTGGGTAGTGAGGTACAGTGAGTGCCAGTGTCGTGGGTAGTGAGGTGCAGTGAGTGCCAGTGCCGTGGGTAGTGAGGTACAGTGAGTGCCAGTGTCCTGGGTAGAGAGGTACAGTGAGTGCGTGTCGTGGGTAGTGAGGTACAGTGAGTGCCAGTGCCGTGGGTAGTGAGGTACAGTGAGTGCCAGTGCCGCGAGTAGAGGTGTACAGTGAGTGCCAGTGCCGCGAGTAGAGGTGTACAGTGAGTGCCAGTGCCGCGAGTAGAGGTGTACAGTGAGTGCCAGTGCCGCGAGTAGAGGTGTACAGTGAGTGCCAGTGCCGCGAGTAGAGGTGTACAGTGAGTGCCAGTGCCGCGAGTAGAGGTGTACAGTGAGTGCCAGTGCCGCGAGTAGAGGTGTACAGTGAGTGCCAGTGCCGTGGGTAGAGGTGATGGCGAGTGTAGGTGACATGACCAAACAAGGAGAGGTGAGAGCGTGGTGGCCAGATGTTACTGTCGACGCGCCCCACCTTCACTACCTGTCCTCTCACAGAGTCCTCCTTACCCTGGAGCCGAACCAATCATCATACGTTTACCCTGCCCCCCCCCCCCCCCCCTCGTAGCGTGACTGTTGGTAACGTGTAGGTGTGTGCCCATTTGGCAGTTAGTGTGACTGGTCTCTGCCCACCACTACCTCTGATGGAGTTGGCTCAATCAGATTGGTCGAGTGACCACGCCCATATCCCACTCCAGGTTGCTTTCCTAGTTGCTGGTGGCCATGTTGGCTGCCGTCACTATAAACATCATCACCAGCCAACAGTCACCACTGATGCTGATACAACTGCCACACCAAATGCAAGTTGTTGTAGCTACTGTATAGCTTGCTTCCTTTCCCGTCACGTCAGTGAGCTTGACACCAGTGATGGCGCCACCACTGGTGTCTGGTGCTGCCTGCACCAGTGATGGCGCCACCACTGGTGTCTGGTGGTGTGCTGCTGCCTGCACCAGTGATGGTGCCACCACTGGTGTCTGGTGGTGTGGTGCTGCTGCCTGCACCAGTGATGGCGCCACCACTGGTGTCTGGTGGTGGTGTGCTGCTGCCTGCACCAGTGATGGTGCCACCACTGGTGTCTGGTGGTGTGGTGCTGCTGCCTGCACCAGTGATGGCGCCACCACTGGTGTCTGGTGGTGTGGTGCTGCTGCCTGCACCAGTGATGGTGCCACCACTGGTGTCTGGTGGTGTGGTGCTGCTGCCTGCACCAGTGATGGTGCCACCACTGGTGTCTGGTGGTGTGGTGCTGCTGCCTGCACCAGTGATGGCGCCACCACTGGTGTCTGGTGGTGTGGTGCTGCTGCCTGCACCAGTGATGGTGCCACCACTGGTGTCTGGTGGTGTGGTGCTGCTGCCTGCACCAGTGATGGTTATGGTTCTGGTTCGGTGTGTGGCAGATGTTAGGACGTCTGCTCTGCTGCCACCACTGGCGGCCCCTCACCACACGAGCAGGGGGAGGTGTGAGAGGGCCAGGGGGGTGTACGGGTGTGTAAGGGCCAGGGAGGTGTACGGGTGTGTGATGAGGGCCAGGGAGGTGTGAGGGCGTGGGCGAGTGACTCTTGAGTACCGTAATATCAATACAATTCCTTTTAATGTAAATAGTGTAAATGAACTGGCTACATAATATTTTACAAACTCGATTTATTTCACTTAAATGTGTAATTGATGTTATCTTGCGAGTGCTGTATACGAATACTGGCCACATTCAAATACATTGTTGGAACCGCACTTACCGCTGACGGACATAGTGATTCTCGAGGCCAGGACTAAGTGATGACCAAACGTCAGTGATGACTGGATATCTTGCCAGACTCGTCCGAGGCTTCACATCTACGGCTGCTCGATGCCCCTCTTGCCTCATATATCCAGCCAGGAGTGCTCTCAACTTCACAATGTGCCTATTATCTAGTGATAACTCATTGTCAATAGTATGAGAACTGGACGACATAGAGAAAAATACCAAGTTCAGAGTTTAATTTATTGAAGGTCTACAGAGTGTAGTCACAACATAATGGTTATCTACAATATAGGTGTGTTGTATTGGCCCTTGTAGTTTGGGAAGCATCTGGTTGGGCACGCGTTGTAGACTTGGGCACCCGTTGATTCCTTCAAGGAGTGCCGGACCAACAGGGCTGTGGTGGGTATGTGGGCCTGCGGGCCGCTCCAAGCAACAGCCTGGTGGACCAAACTCTCACAAGTCAAGTCTGGCCTCGGGCCGGGCTTGGGGAGTAGAAGAACTCCCAGAACCCCATCAACCAGGTATCAACCAGGTAACCAGATGCTTATGGCGTGATCTCTTGGTGCACTTCTGCACACTTTCCTCTCTGCTTCCCGCTCTTGCAAAAAGTGTTAGATGCATTTTTAAATTAAGTTGTTTTATTTTCAAAGTATATACTGTGATATATCTGCTACCAGCTCTCCTCTTACTGCAGCTTGAGAACATTAAAGCTGTAAGCTTTTAAGGGTTGGCAGATGTTAATCTTCTTGTTTGAGGAGCTGTTCACTTGAGACAGTTAAGCAAGTCCCAGCTGCGTCTGGGTACAAGTGACAGGATGAACAACCCAGCGAGATTTCTTCCTATTGGGGAGTGTTGTACATGCTGCTATGGCGGTGTGTCCACTCACAGGATGAGTGACGCTGCCCAATACTGTCACTATGGCGGTGTGTCCACTCACAGGATGAGTGACGCTGCCCAATACTGTTACTATGGCGGTGTGTCCACTCACAGGATGAGTGACGCTGCCCAATACTGTCACTATGGCGGTGTGTCGACTCACAGGATGAGTGGCGCTGCCCAATACTGTCACTATGGCGGTGTGTCCACTCACAGGATGAGTAGCGCTGCCCAATACTGTCACTATGGCGGTGTGACCACTCACAGGATGAGTGGCGCTGCCCAATACTGTCACTATGGCGGTGTGTCCACTCACAGGATGAGTGGCGTTGCCCAATACTGTCACTATGGCGGTGTGTCCACTCACAGGATGAGTGGCGCTGCCCAATACTGTCACTATGGCGGTGTGTCCACTCACAGGATGAGTGGCGCTGCCCAATACTGTTACTATGGCGGTGTGTCCACTCACAGGATGAGTGACGCTGCCCAATACTGTCACTATGGCGGTGTGTCGACTCACAGGATGAGTGGCGCTGCCCAATACTGTCACTATGGCGGTGTGTCCACTCACAGGATGAGTGACGCTGCCCAATACTGTCACTATGGCGGTGTGTCGACTCACAGGATGAGTGGCGCTGCCCAATACTGTCACTATGGCGGTGTGTCGACTCACAGGATGAGTGGCGCTGCCCAATACTGTCACTATGGCGGTGTGTCCACTCACAGGATGAGTGGCACTGCCCAATAAACTCGCCCCTCGGGGCAAAATTGTAAAAAGATTTAGCTGTCACAGTAGATCACGTGCTTGACTTAAAGATTGAGGACAGTGAATATTTTGTTCAAGTTCCGTGGTGAGCAGTATTCCCAGCATTAAAGGGGACTGTTGGCATGGATCATTATTCTGATCTAGAACGTACTCATGCTGTCAGGTGTACTTAGCGTACCATTATTGACTGCCAGCTTTCCAGTTTGTGTAGCCTGACCTCAGGACCCAACACTTCCTCTGCCAACTTCCCGACATTCCACTTGGACATTCTTACATTTGTTCCTGCTGTGTTATATTTGCTGTTAGATGTAGTCGTGGAACTCTGGCTCACGAAGCAGTTACGCAAGCACTTACGAACGTGTACATCTTTCCTCACTCTTTGACGGCCTTGGTTACATTTATTAAACAGTTTACAAGCATGAACACTTCCCAATCAACTGTTGTTATTGTTATGAACAGTCTCCTGGTGCTTCGGAGCTCATTATAACTGTTTAATAATTGTAAACAAAGCTGGCAAAGATTGAGAAAAGATGTACAGTTTCGTAAGTGTTTGCGTAACTACTTCGTGAATCTGGTCCCTGATATTTATCCCTATTTACTGGGGCTACTCTGTATCTCCTGGTTGATACCTGGTTGATGGGTTTCTGGGAGTTTCTACTCCCCAAGCCCGGCCCGAGGCCAGGCTTGACTTGTGAGAGTTTGGTCCACCAGGCTGTTGCTTGGAGCGGCCCGCAGGCCCACATACCCACCACAGCCCGGTTGGTCCGGCACTCCTTGGAGGAATAAATCTAGTTTCCTCTTGAAAATGTCCACGGTTGTTCCGGCAATATTTCTTATGCTTGCTGGGAGGACGTTGAACAACCGCTTACCTCTGATGTTTATACAGTGTTCTCTGATTGTGCCTATGGCACCTCTGCTCTTCACTGGTTCTATTCTGCATTTTCTTCCATATCGTTCACTCCAGTACGTTGTTATTTTACTGTGTAGATTTGGTACTTGGCCCTCCAGTATCTTCCAGGTGTATATTATTTGATATCTCTCTCGTCTTCTTTCTAGTGAGTACATTTGGAGAGCTTTGAGACGGCAAAGAAACTACCATTTGACATTCTAGTAAGTTGGTATTTTTGACTCCCTGAACTTGGAATGTGTTCTGCCAAGTTTTCATGAGAGTTCTCGTTTCCATATGAAGTCAATAATGTTTCTAGTTGTCGTATTGAAGACGTTCATTCCCGCCATGATGTAGATGGGAGCTCTGGGAGTAGAACAACTCTCAGTTGTTCTACTACTGTTCTCCAGGTATGCTCCAGGTATCCACATGTCCCTACATGTATATTTCTGCTGTATATTTTCACTCATATTGTGATGAGTTTGTTGTTTACTTGCCATCTTCAGTGACAAATTGTATATGCAAAGAATTAGTATCGCGTTGAGTCAGCGTGTTACCGTTTTCTACGACCTACTGGAAGGCTTGTGGAGGTCCTCCACGTCCTCCACAAGTGGAAGGCTTGTGGAGGTCCTCCACGTCCTCCATAAGTGGAAGGCTTGTGGAGGTCCTCCACGTCCTCCATAAGTGGAAGGCTTGTGGAGGACGTGGTAGTGCTACCACGTCCTCCACACACACACTCCGTGTTGGTACTGGACTTGTGTGTGTAGCAGTGTACGGATCTGTGTTTCGTGTCTTAACATAGATGTATAACAGATTTGAAGGTGGGCGGGAGCACCGTGTCTTGAGGGGAAACGGATTTGTTATTGTGGGAGTAATCCGTATTTGTATTTCTTACAACTTATTGCTGGTTGCAATATTGTGGTGTGTTGCGTTAAGGACTTTGTCACTGGTGAGTCTGGCAACTGTGCCAGTGATGCAATTGAAGGAAGGTGCGGTGGCACCTTCTGACCCTACCTTAAGTGGGTCCCTGGGCCCTTTTGGGAGTGACGCCCTCACTTACCTCCTCCACCACACATCATGCTGCCACATGCTCACCACCACCACACATCATGCTGCCACATGCTCACCACCACCACACATCATGCTGCCACATGCTCACCACCACCACCACACACCAGTTGCCACATGCTCACCGCCACCACCACACACCAGTTGCCACATGCTCACCGCCACCACCACACACCAGTTGCCACATGCTCACCGCCACCACCACACACCAGTTGCCACATGCTCACCGCCACCACCACACACCAGTTGCCACATGCTCACCGCCACCACCACACACCAGTTGCCACATGCTCACCGCCACCACCACACACCAGTTGCCACATGCTCACCGCCACCACCACACACCAGTTGCCACATGCTCACCGCCACCACCACACACCAGTTGCCACATGCTCACCGCCACCACCACACACCAGTTGCCACATGCTCACCGCCACCACCACACACCAGTTGCCACATGCTCACCGCCACCACCACACACCAGTTGCCACATGCTCACCGCCACCACCACACACCAGTTGCCACATGCTCACCGCCACCACCACACACCAGTTGCCACATGCTCACCGCCACCACCACACACCAGTTGCCACATGCTCACCGCCACCACCACACACCAGTTGCCACATGCTCACCGCCACCACACACCAGTTGCCACATGCTCACCGCCACCACCACACACCAGTTGCCACATGCTCACCACCACACACCAGTTGCCACATGCTCACCGCCACCACCACACACCAGTTGCCACATGCTCACCGCCACCACCACACACCAGTTGCCACATGCTCACCGCCACCACCACACACCAGTTGCCACATGCTCACCACGGGAGCATGAGTTAACGGGAGTATCTTAAGAGTCAAGAGTAGGCCAAACGTGTTTCTTTTAATTAAGAAATGTTTGTTGAGGATGGCGGTGGTGAGGGGTGTGGGGAGGTGGTGGAGTGAGGGAGCCCAGCTGATGGGTTTATCTCCCACATGCCCCGGGGACATCCACCTCTCCCAGAGCATCTGCTTTACACGTCTTGCCCTCCCTTCACCTTGTGGAGACAGGCCTGTCCCTTCCTCGTACTCTACTCCAGCACAACCTTCACCGCCAGCCCAGGCAGTGAGCGCCCATGTCTCACTATTTCCACACGACGCAAAAGCTAATGGGAAATGTAAAAGCCGAGGAGTACTGTATATTAACGATTAACCTAATTTTACATTCATTATACTTGTACTGAATGACACGGCCGTCAATTTGGCCGTCGCAGGAACTCACAGTTCCTTCGACGGCGCTGGAACCAATCGTATTGGCGTATGCCTTTCCATTGGAGACTTTCAGCGCCGTGGAGAGGGGGGACCTGCTGCCTGGGTAACAGCTTCTCTCCCACATCAACCTACCCTGGCTTTGCGCCCTGGTGAGGCCACTCCAGACCGACAACCAGAGCGCAACTCCATAGTCTCCTGAGACTGATGGATGCCTACTACTGTAGAAAGTTCCAAGAAGACCTCAACAAACTCCAGGAGTGGGCCAACAAATGGTTGCTGGAATTCAATGCCATCAAGTGTAAAGTAATGAAGATGAGAAAGGAAGAAAAAAGATCGAAATGAACAAATCCACAAGGGCCATGGCGAGGATTCGAACCTGCGTCTGGGAGCATCCCAGACACTGCCTTAATCGACTGAGCTACGACAGGGTTAAAAAGAGTTGAAACCGAAGTTCTACTGAACTTACTGTGATTCTAAAGGTCACGGCCTTTGTGGATTTGTTCATTTGATGCATCACGTTAGTGTGATCTGTGTGTGTAATCAAAATGAATCTACACCATGAGAGAACAACTACATGAGTCGGAAAAAGGATTATGGGGGGATATAATTAGAACACTAACACAAGTCAGGGTAAACTGAGCAGCATATGGGACGCTGGCAAATTTAAAATGTTATTTAGAAACGCATATCGGGACTTTTTCAAGGCAATCTATACAGCCTTTGTTAGATCAATACTGGAATATGCAGAACCGGAATGGATTCCCTTATTTGTGAAGCACAAAACAAAGAAAATTTGAGATTTGCAACAAGATTAGTGCCAGAACTAAGAGGATTAAGCGGCGAGGATACATTGAGATAGTCAAGGTTATCTTGAGGTTATCTTGAGATGATTTCGGGGCTTTTTTTTAGTGTCCCCGCGGCCCGGTCCTCGACCAGGCCTCCACCCCCAGGAAGCAGCCCGTGACAGCTGACTAACTCCCAGGTACCTATTTACTGCTAGGTAACAGGGGCATTCAGGGTGAAAGAAACTTTGCCCATTTGTTTCTGCCTCGTGCGGGAATCGAACCCGCGCCACAGAATTACGAGTCCTGCGCGCTATCCACCAGGCTACGAGGCCCCCCTGAAGGTGTAAAAGGACAGTCTTTAAATTGAGAGAAAGTAGCACAAGATGACGTATGTGGATGCTGGAAAAGTAAACACCGGAATTGTGAACAAATCTAAGAAATATAAGGAAATATTCGTACCCTTTATGGGTTAACAGGTGGAATGCACCTTACCTTGAGGTTACCTTGAGGTGCTTCCGGGGCTTAGCGGCCCGGTTGTCGACCAAGCCTCCTGGTTGCTGGACTGGTCAACCAGGCTCTTGGACGCGGCTGCTCGCAGCCTGACGTATGAATCACAGCCTGGTTGATCAGGTATCCTTTGGAGGTGCTTATCCCGTTCTCTCTTGAACACTGTGAGGGGATTACCAGTTATGCACGGCAATAAGTTGTGGAAGCCACCTCCATCTATAACTTTAAGGCCAGATTCGACAAAGAATTCGACTAACAGTCAAACATTAGCTGTCATGCAATCCCTCGTGTTGGACGTAAAGGAACCTTTAAAGACACCATCACTCAAGATTGTTACAAGATGGGAAAACGTCTTACTCATCTCTATATTATGGGTCCATAAAAAAAGAAATGGGTTAACTTGGAAACATGTCAGGTATATAAGCGGAGAAATTTATATAACGATGACCAGATTAAGGCCGGGACACACCAAACTGGCAGCACGCAGCTCCAAGTACAGAACACTCATCAACGAACTCTGCATCCACTGCCATGTGCCAGAAATAATAGAAAACTATCTCCTTCACTGTTTCCGACATCATAGTGCCAGAGTAAACTTCAAACAAGTTCTTATCGCACTTAAAATACCCTTTACCATCGAGCATATATTCAGTGGTGACCTCTCGTTACCTGAAAAATACCAAATAGTCAAAACACTGGCCAAATATCTCCAGTCGACCAACAAATTTGGCCACATTTGACCCGCGCCACATTTATTCCTGGCGCCGCCAACAGCTAAACACAGAAAACAACTGTCCCGTCGCAGCACCAAGGATCAGCTGACGCCATAAACATAACTTCCCGCCCTACAGTGTGGCAAGTCTCCCTCTAACACACGCCTCTCTTTTAGTCGCCGCTCCTCTATCTACACCACAAGACAACAAGCTCTTTTGAAACCGTGTCATTCTCAACACTGACGCGTCCCTCAACATTTGTACATTTGAAGGTGGAGTCATTCCTTCATGCAAACTGCACCTATCATCAAGAAGAAGAAATTATAGTATAAAGCAAAAGGTACAACATGTCTTGTAGGTGGGGCATGAGGAACTAAACCTTACTGTCCCAGGTGAAGTACCACCACCACCACTACTACCAACTGCACTACCACCAGTGCTGACACCATCACCATCAATACCGGTACACCACCACGACCAATACCACTACTACCAATACCTCCTCCAATACCTCCACCATTACCACCACCAATACCTCCACCATTACCACCACCAATACCTCCACCACTACCACCACCAATACCTCCACCACTACCACCACCAATACCTCCACCACTACCACCACCCACATCAAGTGGGTCACATCATAGCTGTGAGCAAGACGTTAGCTCAGTGGTAGTCCCATCTCGCGGTAAACCTGTGTTGCATTTATACTGGGTGGTGTGCCATCGTCAGGTCTCGGTGCAGCAGCAGCAGCAGCTGGCTTACCTATCCTTAGTTGTGATGCTGCAGGTGGGACACCCAGCCAAGGATGCCTAGGTGGCAGCTACCCGAGTAGTGTGTTGATCAGCTGCTCCACACACAGCTGGTATACATACACAATTACTCCACTACTACTGCCACTCATTATGTATACGTTAGGTCATGCTGGGAATCACCGGTGATGAACCTATTCTATCCGTGTTTAATCTGTTAGACAGGATATCATAGGCAGCACCCAGGAGTGTGTTATCCGTGTTGGCTTCATTTGAGTAAAGCATTTTAACAAGTTGGTTGAAATGCGGCAATGATTATGTCCCATTGTAGGGAGATGTGTTATGTGATTCTTTACTGCCTGAAGGACAGGTCAATTGCTATTACTGAACATCACGATGGGTCTCCTGCACACTGTTGTTCATCACACCCACCAATGCCACCAAGCTGCTGTTTTAACGAGCCTAGTCTGAGGACAGCAAATTCAACAGACAAAAAAATTACAATGTGCCCATGCACGCAATCCCGGGAACGAATCCTGGTCCTCAATATTTACAAACAACTTAAGATTACCAATAGCAAGGTCGCTTACAAGACAAATCTTAAATACGGGCGAGATAAGTCATAAAAATACAGATAAAAGCTCCCCAACCACTTGGGCTGGACGGTAGAGCGACGGTCTCGCTTCATGCAGGTCGACGTTCAATCCCCGACCGTCTAAGTGGTTGGGGCACCATTCCTTCCCCCCCCCCCGTCCCATCCCAAATCCTTATCCTGACCCCTTCCAAGTGCTATATAGTCGTAATGGCTTGGTGCTTTCCCCCCACCCCGATCCACTCCGCAAGGGAGGTAGTATTAGCAATGGTGAAAACTGGAGACAAGTCCTGCCTATGTCATATCATTAGTCTTTGTTAGGGCTGTAAGGAGTCAAGTCTCTAGTTTTGTAGAACAAAAAACCGGACACGACTACATAGTCGAGCCTGGCCTCGGGCCGGGCTTGAGGAGTAGAAGAACTCCCAGAACCCCATCAACCAGGTGGGTAAACGTGGAATTTAGATCAATTTTTTTTTACTTTTCGTAAATACTCGACCATTATGAAAATTTAACGGAAGCAATACCCTAGAAGAAGATCGTAATGTAGATGTTTGCATAAACCTTGTAAAGGTATTTTATAATTGTAACCATGGGGTAATAGCCCATAAAATAGGGGTCCAAAGAAATGATAGCCAAAGTGGAAGATCGATATTAAATCTTCTGACAAACAGATAACGAGGAGTGACGATATAGCAAACAAAATATAGTCGTATTATAGTAAAATCCTCAGTGGAGCGAGGAACTGTCCTTGCACCGCTCCTGTTTCTCGTCCTTATATCACACACGCTGAAAACATGCGGAACACAGCCTCGTGTTAGCCTTCGCGCATAATACCAATACTGTATTAGAACTGATGTTGCTTGCCCAGAATTCAGCTGAGAAACTATAGGCTTTCAGAGGATACCGTATAACATGACCTTCCATAGTGGCAAAATCCACCCAGAATCCAAAATCCATCCAGAATCCAAAATCCACCCAGAATCCAAAATCCACCCAGAATCCAAAATCCACCCAGAATCCAAAATCCACCCAGAATCCAAAATCCACCCAGAATCCAAAATCCACCCAGAATCCAAAATCCACCCAGAATCCAAAATCCACCCAGAATCCAAAATCCATCCAGAATCCAAAATCCATCCAGAATCCAAAATCCATCCAGAATCCAAAATCCACCCAGAATCCAAAATCCATCCAGAATCCAAAATCCATCCAGAATCCAAAATCCATCGTGCCTCCATCAATCAAAGTCCATATGGACAAATTGAAGAAAAACAGAATACTGTGTTGTTAGTATGGATATATGTAAGAAGTTTAGAGTATGAATATGGGCGGGTTTCCAGCCCATAATCATATACCGTCATAGAACATGTGTAATCAAAAATCGTGTACAGTATAACGAAGCTAACTTAGCTCCAGCCAGAAACTCGTGGGTTGATTACACCCTGAAACAATGTTTTTTTTTTTTTTTTTGTTGTTATTATTATTATTATTATTATTATTTTGGCGCCCAGTTTAAAATGATTTGTCTCCTCCTATCATCGATATTTTCAGAAAGTAATCTTAGTTTTCCATTTAGTCTTTATATAATGCAACCTTTACTCAGGGTTCGGTGTTGGTTTTATTTGATTATTTAGGTTGAGAGGAAAATTAATCAGATATAATTAATTTGCTCACAATTTTCTAAATATACCTAAATTTAATTAATAACATAATTAACAGAAAATATGGAAGATTTAAAACACTAAAGGTTCTTTGAAGATGTCGCTTATGTTTGGTGAACGCTTTCACCTTTTCTAACCCGAGAACGTTATATAGTGTCCCATCACGGTGGTATCCCAATACGAACTTGATTAAGGCATTAAGTCTGAGAATAACCAGATAGTGAGTTCAAGTTATTCCATTGACTCCAAGTTATTTACACACACACACACACACACACACACACACACACACACACACACACACACACACACACACACACACACACACACACACACACACACACACACACACACACACACAAAGTAGTTAGTAAACAGTTGATTGACAGTTGAGAGGCGGGCCGAAAGAGCAAAGCTCAATCCCCGCAAAACACAACTAGGTGAATATATATATATATATATATATATATATATATATATATATATATATATATATATATATATATATATATATATATATATATATATATATATATATATATATATATATATATATATATATATGTCGTACCTAGTAGCCAGAACTCACTTCTCAGTCTACTATGCAAGGCCCGATTTGCCTAATAAGCCAAGTTTTCATGAATTAATTGTTTTTCGACTACCTAACCTACCTAACCTAACCTAACCTAACCTTTTCGGTTACCTAACCTAACCTAACCTATAGAGATAGGTTAGGTTAGGTTAGGTAGGGTTGGTTAGGTTCGGTCATATATCTACGTTAATTTTAACTCCAATAAAAAAAAATTGACCTCATACATAATAAAATGGGTAGCTTTATCATTTCATAAGAAAAAAATTTGTGAAAATATATTAATTCAGGAAAACTTGACTTATTAGGCAAATTAGGCCTTGCATAGTAGGCTGAGAAGTGCGTTCTGGCTACTAGGTACGACATATATATATATATATATATATATATATATATATATATATAGCTATAGCCATTCAAGATTCAAAACTGGACCCAGGCCGGGCTCGGGGAGTAGAAGTCACGAAACCCTCTCCATGTATACAGATAATCCATACCTTATACATAGTAAAATATCTAAATTACAGAAATCATCTCAAAGTGCCTAGAATGTACTCTGTGAAATGGTGGCCAGAGACCATCCAGTATGAGCATGGAAGATACTCAAGAGGTCGGGGTCCCAATCACCACAATAAAGTATGATCTTCCTACCATAACTTTTGCTCCTGTAAGTGTATGCTCCAGTGTACAGGTTCTATAGGCACACCCAGAGAACACAATGAACATCAGAGGCCCACATCTTTTCAACCCCTTTGCGCCCAAGCCGTCCTCTTACAGATTACGTCGCTTTTCACCCGTATGGGCACTCGGGCTAAAAATCGACGTAATTCAAAATGAAATCGGCTCACGAAAGTGATGTACTGTCCCGTTTTCTGTTTTGGGTCCTCTGGCTTAGGCTGTTAGGTTAGGAGAGGAAACTTTCAATTAACGGTTTTGGTGACGTTCTGAAACTTTAGGAAGGGAAGGAAACTATCAGGGGTAAGCGCCAAGCCATTACGACTATATAGCACTTGGACGGGGTCAGGATTAGGGATGGGACGGGGGAAAGGAATGGTGCCCAACCACTTGGACGGTCGGGGATTGAACGCCGACCTGCATGAAGCGAGACCGTCGCTCTACCGTTCAGTTCAAGTGGTTGGACTGAAACTTTAGGAGAACTTCCTGCCCTCCTAACCTACCAGAGGATCCTTAACTTACTGTTTTGGAAAACAAATTTCAAAATTTAATTGGAAAATAAATTTCCATTTTGAATTACGTCGATATTTGGCCTTAACGCATACGACGTAATTTGTAAGAGGACTGGTTGAAGTATAGAAATATTGCCAAACAAGATTTAAATTTTCAAGAAGGCATTAGACGGGTTTCTGCAGGAAATGCCTAATTATCTTGAGGTTATCTTGAGATGATTTCGGGGCTTTTTTTGTGTGTGTGTGTCCCCCGCGACCCGGTCCTCCACCCCTAGGAAGCAGCCCGTGACAGCTGACTAACACCCAGGTACCTATTTTACTGCTAGGTAACAGGGGCATAGGGTGAAACAAACTTTGCCCATTGTTTCTCACCGGCGCCCGGGATCAACCCCGGGGCCACAGGATCACAAGTCCAGCGTGCTGTCCGCTCGGCTGACCGGCTCCCATGTATAATTGTTATGGATGCGTGTTGCTACCAGCAACAGCATTATCGATCAAGATATGTACTTGATCACCGTGTGAGACTGTCCCGTATAAGACCTCTGGAAACTAACCACAGGTAAACCACACGTATGTGGAGGCTCTTGTGGCAATAGAGAAAAAGGATAAGGTTAATAACTGTCCTTCACCAAATACTTTTAATTATACTCTATGAATAGTGGGATTTCTACAAAACTAAAGTTCTGATTTGAATGCGTATATTGTAAATCAACTGCAAATATTTGCCACTCTAATACTTTTTAAAAAGTTTGATAACCGTGAGGTTGATAACGTTGCCGTTATTGGCAGGATTACCCCACACTTCATTCAGGCGAATTGATTGCCTTATCCGTGGACACAGTCACATTATCGCTTATCTCTGTTTGTATCCAGCCTTGTGGCCCACGCGCCACCTGGTGCCTCTGGCGGCCCTCCTGGTGCCTCTGGCGGCCCTCCTGGTGCCTCTGGCGGCCCTCCTGGTGCCTCCGCCGGCCCTCCTGGTGCCTCCGCCGGCCCTCCTGGTGCCTCCGCCACCAAAAATTTATGAGCCGATTGCACTTACAACGCTAAAAAATCTCCGGGTGGGTGTCAAGAAGTAACATGTGTAGTCTAGATAACCTGCGCCTGTCTCTCATAATGCTAGACCACTATGACATGATCTTGGATGCTATGGAAGACAAGCAAGCAGCCGATATATTATACACACACTGTGAAAGTTGTTGACAACTGTGACCTGGACCCGGATTCACGATTACGCCAGCACTTACGAACGTGTACATCTTTCCTCAATCTTTGACGGCTTTGGTTACATTTCTTAAACAGTTTACAAACATGAAAACTCCCCAATCAATTGTTGTTATTGTTATAAACAGCCTCCTGGTGCTTCAGCAGCTCATTAACTGTTTAATAATTGTAAACAAAGCCGCCAAAGATTGAGAAAAGATGTACAGGTTCGTAAGTGCTTACGTAACTACTACGTGAATCTGGCCCCTGGCGCACACAAAATGCGCCAGGAATAACTTGACAAAATTGGAAGATTAATCTTCAGTTTTGAAATTTAACCCGAAAAGTTAACAAAATAAAATGTAGATCATCGTGCTTCCAAAGTTCAGACCCCCAAGAGTAGTGAGTTTGCTCCAGTACTCGTGAAGAACTGGATAGAACTGGATAAACACCTCCAAAGGATACCTGATCAACCAGGCTGTGACTCATACGTCAGGCTGCGAGCAGCCGCGTCCAACAGCCTGGTTGATCAGTCCAGCAACCAGGAGGCCTGGTCGACGACCGGGCAGCGGGGACGCTAAGCCCCGGAAGCACCTCAAGGTAACCTCGTCGTTCTCACGTTGGGGATAGATAAGGACACAAACCATCGTATCATATTCTGTATAGATAACACTGCAAATTTTGAGTAAAAACTGCATATAAAGTATTAAACCTCCATCCAATAAAATATTGAATTGAGCCTCAGAAAACATGATGGTCAACGAAGATAAATTGTAGCTCCTGCGCTATGGGAAGAAGGAAATGTAAACTGCATGCGAAAAGGGGTCACAGGACAGTACAATATTAAAGAAAGTAACGTAAATCTGTGATATGTCAGAATACCTTACTTTTTAAAGAACACAATACAGTAACTGTCAGAAGTAGAAGAAAATTATAAGCTGATAAGCTTATCCTCGGAGCTGTCCTTGGAGTCCATTTAAAGAATTTCGTGTAAATATGTCTTTTATTGAATGACGTATCATTCCGGATCATTACCGAGCCCTTGAAGGTAAGCGGAGGGTAGTCAGGCAATATTATTTATATATATACAAGAAGGTACATTGGGATTGTGAGGATACATAGTACAGTAATTACAATCTTGTAAAGCCACTAGTACGCGCAGCGTTTCGGGCAGGAGTATGGCTTCAAGGTGGTGAAAATTGTGTGTGTATGAGATTGTTTGGAAGCCGTGCATGAGGCGCTCTGCAGCAAGGCAGAGAGCCACCACCTGGAGCTCGACACCATCGCCCGGCCACCATATTTGGGATGACGCAATATCCCGAGTGCGCGCGCCAAATTAGTTGTTGGGGCGTGGTTTGTGAGTGGGATGCAGAGGAGTGTTAGAGGGGGTTTCTTGAGGGTAACACATCATATTATTGTTAACTCAGAGCGCTAAGGACCTTCCATTTCGTGCACGTGGTATAATCTGCCACCACATTATTGGAAGCTTGACAGAGCCTACTTTTAATGGAGGGATATTAACGTGATTCATATGGTAAAGTTTCCGCATACAGTGTATGTATACGGAGAGGTAGAGTATGGGTTGGTTGGTTAAAGTTCGCTACTTGGAACAAAAAGTTCCAAGTAGCACGGGTTATGGTGAGCCCGTAGTGGACTTACCTGGCACAGGAGCGGGCCTGTAACTACTTCTAGGCAGAGTATGGGAGTGCGAGGTGTTGGTGCCGTGTTCTGCACCTGACTGCTCTAAGTGGCTGCAGCACCACCTCTCGCTCTCCTGCACCCCAGCGACCCGTCCTTTACGTTACGGCATTTATCACTTCGCACAGTTTTGTGTTCTCTAATATTGTTGGTGGCGTGGGAATGGTGGTGTCCACACCCTCCCTCCCTCCCCCCCCCGCACACATGCATTGTGTGTGTACTCACCTAGTTGTGCTTGCGGGGGTTGAGCTGCAGGTCTTTTGGTCCCGCCTCTCAACCGTCAATCAACAGGTGTACAGATTCCTGAGCCTATCGGGCTCTGTCATATCTACACTTGAAACTGTGTATGGAGTCAGCCTCCACCACATCACTGCCTAGTGCATTCCATTTGTCAACCACTCTTGACACTAAAAAAGTTCTTTCTAATATCTCTGTGGCTCATTTGGGCACTCAGTTTCCACCTGTGTCCCCTTGTGCGTGTTCCCCTTGTGTTAAATAGACTGTCTTTATCTACCCTATCAATCCCCTTCAGAATCTTGAATGTGGTGATCATGTCCCCCCTAACTCTTCTGTCTTCCAGCGAAGTGAGGTTTAATTCCCGTAGTCTCTCCTCGTAGCTAATACCTCTCAGCTCGGGTACTAGTCTGGTGGCAAACCTTTGAACCTTTTCCAGTTTAGTCTTATCCTTGACTAGATATGGACTCCATTACAAAGCCTTCACACGGACTGTGTGTGTGTGTGTGTGTGTGTGAGTAATACAAACAAGCCTGGCGGTGGACTGGTGCTCCGGGTATGGAAGCGTGGGAAGAACAGTGAGGCGGGCACCGCAAGGTTTACGAAAGCAAGTGAGTGTCAGGAATATGTGGGCGCTGGAATGTTGGCCTTGTATTGTGTTGGTGGTAGTGTGGACGTCAGAGAAGCGAGGGCGTATGGAGGCTAGTGTGAGCGTGCTGGCGTAAAGGTGTGGGCGTGGGCGTGGAGGCGGCCAGGAGGCAGCAGCAGGCGGGGCGTTGTGGAAGACTACTAGAGCCTAGTATGGCCCAGAGCAACAGGCCAATATTATCATAATGTTGACATACTCCACTAACTCTATGCTGCCATTATATTCTCCCATGTAGAGGGGCCTCGTAGCCTGGTGGATAGCGCGCAGGACTCGTAATTCTGTGGCGCGGGTTCGATTCCCGCACGAGGCAGAAACAAATGGGCAAGTTTCTTTCACCCTGAATGCCCCTGTTACCTAGCAGTAAATAGTCAGCTGTTACGGGCTGCTTACTGGGGGTGGAGGCCTGGTCGAGGACCGGGCCGCGGGGACACTAAAGCCCCGAAATCATCTCAAGATAACCTCAAGATAACCTCCCACACCTCTCCGTGTTTATATACAATTAGGATGATCTTCTCTAATACTTTTGGTTTTGTTAGCCATTGTTGGTAATATTGAATTGACAGATTGTCGACCGTAGTGTTTTCCTGTATGTCTTGTATTAGTAACGTGTGAAGGCTTTGTAATTTCAGTCGAAGTCAATTGAATTTTACGTGGATTTATATTTTCATTTGTACGAAGGTAATCATTTTATACAGTCGCGGGTTGTATATAATGTAGATATGATGATCCTCGACGTGTGACGGTGCTTGATAATCATCTCCAAAGTATACCTGATCAATCAGGCTATAATTCATACGACACATTACGAACAACGACGTCTATCAAGCAGGTATCATCAGTCTGACTGTCTAGTCCACCAACCAAGAGGCCCGGTCTCTGGTCAGAGACCGGGCCGCGGGGACATTGATTCCCAGAACTAACCACAGGGTAGGTCAGGTTAGGTTAGCATGTTGGTCAGCACTGCAGTCTCTCGTCTAATTTCGAGTCGTCTAACTTAAAATAAAAAGTGTTGAAAACGGTTTTGTGTTTATACAAGTGCTTGAAAAACCACGGTGCC
Source organism: Procambarus clarkii (assembly GCF_040958095.1). Lineage (NCBI taxonomy): Eukaryota > Metazoa > Arthropoda > Malacostraca > Decapoda > Cambaridae > Procambarus > Procambarus clarkii. The sequence goes on from NC_091156.1 coordinate 18,249,951, forward strand.
TTTGGTGAGTAAAATAATGAAGGGGTTAGGGTGGGGTCTCTTGGGGTGTGTGCCATCAGCGGCTGTCAGCGTTGTGAGGAGTGGGGGGGGGGGCACGGGAGGTGAGGCTGGTGTGGCTGTCAGCCTGGTGAGGAGAGCCAGGGAGGGGGGGGCACGGGAGGTGAGGCTGGTGTGGCTGTCAGCCTGGTGAGGAGAGCCAGGGAGGGGGGGGGGGCACGGGAGGTGAGGCTGGTGTGGCTGTCAGCCTGGTGAGGAGAGCCAGGGAGGGGGGGGGGCACGGGAGGTGAGGCTGGTGTGGCTGTCATCTGGGTCATGTTTCTTGTCGTCAGGCCTCTTGTGCCTGGTGGCGGCCTCTTACTCTGGACTTAGATGGTGTGACAGATTTTACCACTCCGGCTTCTCTTACTAGTATTATCTACGCCATGCTTCGCTACCTTAACCTTGAGGCTACCTTCATATGGTTCCAAGGAGCAATGTCTCTGACCAGGCCTCCTGGTTGCTCTGCTCTGCTCTGCTCTGCTCTGCTCAACAAGGCTGTTACATGCCGATACTCTCAGTCTAACGTTCTTTGGATGAGCAGGTATTCTTTTGAGGTGTTTATCAGGTTCCATTTTGAACAAAATAGAGGTCGGCTAGTTATGCCCCTTATGCTTAGAGGGAGTGTGTTGAAAAGTCTTCGGCCCTTGATTGACACAATTCTAAGTGATAATAGAATTGTCACTGAGCGCTCCCATTACGCTCTGCTTTTCAAAGTGGCTATTTTTAACATTCTTCCATTATTCATGGTCTTAAAAGGGTTATTTGCAAGTGCAAATTTGGAATCAGTCTCTGATAATTTGCAAGTGTAAATTTTTATATATTTCTCTTGGCCGCGCTCCATAGGGTTCAGTTTGAGAGACTTTAAACGGTCCTAATAATGTATTATGAGTTATTGGATGAATTCGGGCAGTAAAAGCTCTCTTCGCGTTCATCATATCAACAACTTCTCAAAATGTATCTTTCCATTACACGACTTAATAGCCCATGATAGTCCAGGACGGACCGTAAACGTCCGTCCTGGATGTGTGGTTTGGTCGTCGTTTTAATCGGGCCCTGTGTGGCCAACCCCTCACAGTGGTTGAGAGAACTCAACAAACACCTCCAAAGGATACCTGCTCAACCAGGCTGTGATTCATACGTCAAGCTGTAAGCAGTCGCGGTCAACAGCCTGGTTGACCTGACCACCCAACCGGGAAGCCTGTTCAGAGACCGGCTCGTGGGGCACGTTGATTCTCTGAATCACCGCAAGGTAAGTGTAGAGGTCATGCGTGGCTTGACAAGAGATTAGTAGTAGTAGTAGTAGTAGTAGTAGTAGTAGTAGTAGTAAAGAGATGAAGAGGGGGGGAGAGGCGCAGGAGCCAGACTGGTTTGTGTATACATACACCTCTGTCCCATAAACATGTTCCTAATATTTATTGCCAATAGCGCACCTCTCCGCTCACCCGCACGGCAACTCCTCTCCACTTGCCATATCTTTCTCTCCCATATGGAACAATACCTGACCTTACTGACAACCAACATGATAGCTGTCGAGTATGGCTAGTAAATCCCCTCTTCTGGCCTAAGGATAGGAGATAGTCTTAAGTCACACAGCCTGGCCGGACCGTTAACCAGGAGGCCTAGTCTGACCAGACCGGACCGCGGTGACATGGATCCTGAGAACCGCTTCAAGATAACTTCACCAGGGATATATATGGCCACTGGTCATCTCGGGCCACAAGGTTCACGCTCTCCTACTCCAGTTTGACTGCTGTTGGAAAGTCAACCTAAGATGGTAAACTAAACTAAATGCTAGAAAACAATTTAATAATAATTCAGTGTGTCGAGGACAGGCAGCCAGTGTATATATATACATGTATGTTTGGTTTATATCGAGGTCCCCGCCCCAAGGTCGGATTACTGACCTCACCAGGATGCAACCCCACTAACTCCTCAGTACCTATTTACTGCTAGGTGAACAGAGGCATTAGGTGATAGGATATGCGCCCAACCATTTGTGTCCCATTCGGGATTCGAATCGAGAATCCCCGACTGAGAGTCGAGAAGGAACCCTACTGTAGTACTGAGCGACAATGATCTAGTTACTGTGGTGCAACACAATTTGCTTATTGATGATAATGGCCTTCATTGTGATTGTGTGCATTATGATGACGGCGCTGGTAGATATAGATATTGCTTCGATATGATCACGTTCAGGTGGTGAGAGGCGGCGGATTAGTGGAGCGGGCTGGTGGGGGTTGTGGGAGGACCACTCTGCTACGCCCAGGCTTAATCATGCCCAATTATGTCCTCAGCAAGCGACCTCCCACCTGCACGCCCAGGGTACCCTGGCTGGGCCCCCACCTGCACGCCCAGGGTACCCCTGGCTGGGCCCCCACCTGCACGCCCAGGGTGCCCCCACCTGCACGCCCAGGGTACCCTGGTTGGGGCCCCACCTGCACGCCCAGGGTCCCCTGGCTGGGGCCCCCACCTGTACGCCCAGGGTACCCTGGCTGGGACCCCACCTGCACGCCCAGGGTACCCTGGCTGGCCCCCCCACCTGCACGCCCAGGGTGCCCTGGCTGGGCCCCGACCTGCACGCCCAGGGTGCCCTGGCTGGGCCCCCACCTGCACGCCCAGGGTACCCTGGCTGGGCCCCCACCTGCACGCCCAGGGTACCCTGGCTGGGCCCCGACCTGCACGCCCAGGGTACCCTGGCTGGGCCCCCACCTGCACGCCCAGGGTGCCCTGGCTGGGCCCCGACCTGCACGCCCAGGGTACCCTGGCTGGGCCCCCACCTGCACGCCCAGGGTGCCCTGGCTGGGCCCCCACCTGCACGCCCAGGGTGCCCTGGCTGGGCCCCGACCTGCACGCCCAGGGTACCCTGGCTGGGCCCCGACCTGCACGCCCAGGGTACCCTGGCTGGGCCCCCACCTGCACGCCCAGGGTACCCTGGCTGGGCCCCGACCTGCACGCCCAGGGTACCCTGGCTGGGCCCCCACCTGCACGCCCAGGGTGCCCTGGCTGGGCCCCCACCTGCACGCCCACGGTGCCCTGGCTGGGCCCCGACCTGCACGCCCAGGGTACCCTGGCTGGGCCCCCACCTGCACGCCCAGGGTGCCCTGGCTGGGCCCCGACCTGCACGCCCAGGGTGCCCTGGCTGGGCCCCGACCTGCACGCCCAGGGTACCCTGGCTGGGGCCCCACCTGCACGCCCAGGGTACCCTGGCTGGGCCCCGACCTGCACGCCCAGGGTACCCTGACTGGGACCCCACCTGCACGCCCAGGGTGCCCTGGCTGGGCCCCGACCTGCACGCCCAGGGTACCCTGGCTGGGGCCCCACCTGCACGCCCAGGGTACCCTGGCTGGGCCCCGACCTGCACGCCCAGGGTACCCTGGCTGGGACCCCACCTGCACGCCCAGGGTACCCTGGCTGGGGCCCACCTGCACGCCCAGGGTACCCTGGCTGGGACCCCACCTGCACGCCCAGGGTACCCTGGCTGGGACCCCACCTGCACGCCCAGGGTACCCTGGCTGGGGCCCCACCTGCACGCCCAGGGTACCCTGGCTGGGACCCCACCTGCACGCCCAGGGTACCCTGGCTGGGACCCCACCTGCACGCCCAGGGTACCCTGGCTGGGACCCCACCTGCACGCCCAGGGTACCCTGGCTGGGGCCCCACCTGCACGCCCAGGGTACCCTGGCTGGGGCCCCACCTGCACGCCCAGGGTACCCTGGCTGGGGCCCCACCTGCACGCCCAGGGTACCCTGGCTGGGCCCCCACCTGCACGCCCAGGGTACCCTGGCTGGGGCCCCACCTGCACGCCCAGGGTACCCAGGCTGGGGCCCCACCTGCACGCCCAGGGTACCCTGGCTGGGCCCCCACCTGCACGCCCAGGGTACCCTGGCTGGGCCCCCACCTGCACGCCCAGGGTACCCTGGCTGGGGCCTGGCTGGGCCCCCACCTGCACGCCCAGGGTACCCTGGCTGGGGCCTGCAGCGGCAGGTGGCAGAGTGGTGCCTGGAGCTCACTTGACCTCTCCTCAACCTTTACTGCTGTCTCTCTGTCTGTCAAGGTATTACGCGCTCTCATCTTGGTCCGTGTTGTCACTCCTGAGATACAGTACCACTACCATTCCTGTGAGGCAGAAGCTCTATCGACCGAGCTATTGAGTAGTCTTAATAAGGAAAGATTCCAGAAGCAACTACTGCTGCCAAACTGGAATTTTCGACTTTCCCCTGACTACTACTGAAGCTCAGAGGAATTAGTGATCCACGCCATATAAATTGTCATCCACACCTCCGTGGAAATAAAACAATTCATTCATTTGAATGAATGAAAATGGCTTATATCGATGTTGATTTTAGTGAGGGTTGCAGCTTCGGTATTGCATGCAAATGCCTCCACTTGACCGAGTAAGAGGTGAGCAAGGCGGCGGAGAGCCACAGTGCACTCACCGGATAAGGGGGTTCATCTGTGGGGAAACCCTAATGGTCAACTTCGCCGAAACTCATCATCACGTTGGTCGTGGAAGTCCCCCGGAGCTAAGGAATGCAATATAAGGGTCCTTACTAGGGTCCAGCTACAGCAAATCTAGTTCAAGTATGTTTATTGAAACAAGAACGAAATACATCTCAAAGGGATAGAGTAGCTTAGGCTATTTCTACCCTACTAACTACAGCAAATACATTTGAGTAGGGACTATATCGTATGGAGCTTAGAGCAGGTCACTGGGGACAGTAATTCAAGCAGATTAGCGTGTAGCCCGTCCTCATAAACAAAGGCCATTCCAGGCACCAACCAAACCCCTCCTGTTTATGAATGAAAACTGTTTACACACGACTCACAACTGATGACGTTCGAACACTTCCGGAATAAGTACTTCACTGACGACTTTTGTTCGAACCACAACGCTGTAAATGCTTCACCCACGTACTACAAATACAATAATCGCCATCAGAACCTAAACACCTAACCGATACCTAAATATGCACAATATGCTAATATAAAATAATATTAATTTATATTTGAGAAAATTCCTATTTTGAGTGAACAGCATGCTAAAATGATGAATGCGTCTTTGGGGTCGACTGCTGGATGGAATGGACTTGATCTGAGAACGGGTTGCACCGGGACCCTAGATTAACCCATTTTCACTATCCTGTTTTTGTAACGAAATAAATTGTTAGCATCAACAGTACCACCTGTACTACCTACCACCTGTACTGTCTACTACCATATTGGCAAACTTATATTTGTCAATATCCTGTTGAAACTCGAAGTTATCTCATTTTTTACTATCGTTACAAGTTTTCATCTGGGTCGATAGTTAAAGACCTTGTTTGTATCCGAATTGTAAATACCTTTCATACATTGTATGCTGGGATCATCCCTCCTTTTGTCTTATTTCTCTCAAGACAATGTAACTTATGTTTTCCTTGCCTGGTATCAACACAGGACGAAATTAGAAAGACAGATGAATGCCTTGGGCGTGTGAACGTGTGTTGTGTGCAGGTAGTCACACGAGAACTGAGGAGGGTGACTTTATTCATAGTTGTAAATGTTTAAATGTTGCCTCACAAGAGCCCTTGCATCACCTGCCGGCCCATGATAGGAGGAGGAGGAGGAGCACAAGCCACACCAAGTGAACTAGTTAAGAGTAAGTGATATAGAGTTGGTGTGGGTGGCGGGAGTGGTGGGGAGCAGCCATGTTCCCGCCACAGTCAGCAGCAAGCAACGCCGCCCTCAGCTCGGTACACAGGCAACAGGGGCCAGATTCACGAAGCAGTTACGCAAGTACTTACGAACGTGTACATCTTTCCTCAATCTTTGACGACTTTGGTTACATTTATTAAACAGTTTACAAGCATGAAAACTTCCCAAGCAACTGTTGTTATTGTTATAAACAGCCTCCTGGTGCTTCAGAGCTCATTAACTGTTTAATAATTGTAAACAAAGCCGCCAAAAATTGAGAAAAGATGTGCAGGTTCGTAAGTGCTTGCGTAACTGCTTCGTGAACATTAACACCTCAAAAACCCTCCAAATAAACCAATAAAACCCATATATATCATTCTTAAACTTGAAAGTAGTTGAGGTTATAGCAAAAATAATATTTTTTATAATAAGAGTGTTTACGGCTCACCTAAAGTTAATTATTTTATTGGTTAAAGTTTATACATATGAAACTATTAAAATAACATTGAAAACTTATCCTTATAATTAATTCTTAGGCAGACATCAAAAAATATTTTCGTGAAATGCTGATAAAGAAAAAATACAAGAAAAAACGTGTAATTCTGTTGAGGGCCATTAGATGTGGTGGTGATGATAGGAGATCATTTGTATAATTAGGTTAGGGCCGGGATGGCTGGCGTGTTGGGTGTGGCGCTGTATGGGGCGGTCGACCAGCCCTGCATGTGGCAGGGCTCTCTCACCCCTCACACCACATGAATGGGAGGGGAGGGGGGTAGTGGTGACCCCTCACACCACATGAATGGGGGAGGGGGGGTAGTGGTGACCCCTCACACCACATGAATGGGGGGAGGGGGGTAGTGGTGACCCCTCACACCACATGAATGGGGGGAGGGGGGGTAGTGGTGACCCCTCACACCACATGAATGGGAGGGGAGGGGGGTAGTGGTGACCCCTCACACCACATGAATGGGGGAGGGGGGGTAGTGGTGACCCCTCACACCACATGAATGGGGGGAGGGGGGTAGTGGTGACCCCTCACACCACATGAATGGGGGGAGGGGGGGTAGTGGTGACCCCTCACACCACATGAATGGGAGGGGAGGGGGGTAGTGGTGACCCCTCACACCACATGAATGGGGGAGGGGGGGTAGTGGTGACCCCTCACACCACATGAATGGGGGGAGGGGGGTAGTGGTGACCCCTCACACCACATGAATGGGGGGAGGGGGGTAGTGGTGACCCCTCACACCACATGAATAAGTGAAAGGGGGGGGGGTAATAAGCCATTAATAAGTGTGGATATGTGGGCTTGCGGGCTGCTCCAAGCAACAAAAGTCAAGCCTGGCCTCGGGTGACGACGGGCTTGTGGAGTAGAACAACTCCCAGAACCCCATCAACCAGGACGTTGATGAATATACAGCAAAGTATACCTGGAGTGAGTTCTGCTCCCCGAGCCCGGCCTGGGGCCAAGCCTGACTTGTGATATCTTGATCCAACACACTGTTGCGGTCCGCAGGCCCACATATCCACAACAACCCAATCGGTTCTGCAGGGACGTGTCTACTTCCTTCAGGAACATGTCTAATTTGATCTTAAACACGTTCACTTTTGTAACTGGAATATTTCTTAATGTATGCTGGGAGGATATTGAACAGTCGTGGACCTCTGATGTTGATAGTGTTGATGTACCTGTGACACCTCTATTGTACACAGGGTGTATATATACAATATGTAATACTCTGGTGGAGTGTGTAGTTGGCCGTCTCGCGCGCCTCCCTGTGTACTCGCCCTTTCACGACCTCCCTCTCACCTTCCCCTGTCAGGGTGAGAGGCAGCTACAGGGGGCGGGGCTGGTGTGTTGCACAGCGTGCCAGGTGCTCAGGGGGTACATCCTCCCCCCTCTTACTCCCCCCCTCTCTTATTCCCCCCCTCTCTTATTCCCCCCCTCTCTTATTCCCCCCTCTCTTACTCCCCCCCCCTCTTACTCCCCCCCCCTCTCTTACTCCCCCCCCCCTTTCTTATTCCCCCCCTCTCTTATTCCCCCCTCTCTTACTCCCCCCCCCTCTCTTACTCCCCCCCCCTCTCTTACTCCCCCCCCCTCTCTTACTCCCCCCCCCTCTCTTACTCCCCCCCCCTCTCTTACTCCCCCCCCCCTCTCTTACTCCCCCCCCCCTACTCTACCACACCCAACTGTTTCACCACTATTATTATTATTATTATTATTATTATTATTATTATTATTATTATTGGTGGTTGTGCTGGTGTTGACTGCCACACACCACCATACACACGACAACGGGCCTGAGGTGTGGACTGAAACACTCACATATCATGAGGTTACCTGCTACTACATCATATATTATACATGTTTCACTTTACCAATTTGTAATTGCAACTTTCTATTGTTCACTACCACACAAGGCACGGATGGACTCATATGTGCACCTTAAAATATTAATAAATAAATACAATTCTCGTTCTTCATTCTTTAGAATGGACAGGTAAATTTAAGGTAAATTGTTAGGATGTCTTCCAGTATTCCAGATTCACTGAAATAATTACATAATGTCACACAGTTTACAGGCAGAATATTTGGGTAGTGGTTCAGCCTGACTAATTTGCCAGATATGCCTATAGCCAAGGCGAATTCGCGCAGTGGTATAACTAGAAACTGTTTTCTGTGGGAAAAATTCATGTCAAGGATTTGGGAATAATGACGTCTGACGACCTAACGTTTAGGGAGCATAACCAAGCAAATATCGCGTCAGCCAGAAAAATGAAGGATGGATTACAAGAACTTTCAAATCCAGGGATCCCATCACAATGGTTGTACTCTTCAAATCACTTGTGCTGTCCCGTCCTGAGTACTGCTCGGTACTCGCTTCCCCTTCAGAGCAGGAGAGATTGCTGAGATAGAAGGAATACAGAGAACATGAACTGCACTCATTAACACGATAAAGCACCTAAACTGTTGGGATATTTTCAAACCTCAAAATTTACTCTCTAAAAAACGAAACACGAGAGGTATCGCATAACATACACATGGCTAATACTGGAGGGACAAGTGCCAAATCTACTCAGTAAAAAACAACGTACTGGAGTGAACGATATGGAAGAAAATGCAGAATAGAACCAGTGAAGAGCAGAGGTGCCATAGGCACAATCATAGAACACTGTATAAACATCAGAGGTCCGCGGTTGTTCAACACCCTCCCAGCGAGCATAAGAAATATTGCCAGAACAACCGTGGAAGTCTTCTGGAAAAAATGGACAGTTTTTTGTAAGAAGTGCCGGACCAGGCACTTCTTCGACTAGGAGGCCTGGTCGAGGACCGGGCCGCGGGAACGCCAAGCCCCGAAATCATCTAGAGGTAACCATCTTAAGGTAACCAACCAGGGCTGTGGTGGATATGTTTGCAGTCCGCTCCAAGCAACAGCCTGTTGGACCAAGCTCTCATAAGTCACGCCTATCCCCGAGCCGGGCTTGAGAGTAGAACTGCTCCCAGAATCCTATCCAGGTACAATCCAGGTGTAATCCAGATGTAAAATAGGTCTTTCAATGGGCCCCAGAAAATAATATGGCATTTAATGAAGCTCCTGCTCTATGTAAAAAAAAAACGAAAATTTAAAAACGGAAGCCACATATAAAACGCAGTCACATCATATTATAGAACGAGAAATCATGTAAATAAATAATCTGGGTGTAATATTGGAAGACCTTACCTTTTAAAAAACTCAAAGTAGCTTTTTAAATCTGTATTCTTTAGAGATCAGGACGTAGAGATACATGATAATTTAAACTTAGAAAATATTAGAGAAACTGTTTCCAAATCTGCACACGGAAATAACATCGCATGAGACCAGTAGACATGGCAGGATGTGCAGAATACCCCCATTTAAAGCAGAGGTGCAACAGGTACTCTGAGAGAGAACTATCAACATCAGAGGCCCGAGACTGTTCAACACGCTTCCACTACACATAAGGGGACATAACTGGCCGGCCCCTCGCAGTGTTCAAGAGAGAACTTGAAAAACACCTCCAAATGATACCTGATCAATCAGGCTGTGACTCATACGTCAAGCTGTGAGCAGCCGCGTCCAACAGCCTGGTTGACTAGATCACCAACCAGGAGGCCTGGTCAGAGACCGGGCCACAGGGACGTTGATCCTCGGAACCACTGAAATGAAACCACAAGGTAAAGGTGATATGAAGACTTTCCTGTGTACGTGTGTTTACGCACTCACCTAGTTGTGCTTGCGGGGATTGAGCTTCGGCTCTTTAGTCCCGCCTCTCGACTGTCAATTAACTGGTGTACCGGTTTCTGCGCCTATTAAGTTCTCATGTCTACATTTCAAACTGTGTCTAGAGTTAGTCTCCACTACATAACGTTCTAATGCATACCATTTGGTAACTATTCTGACACTGAAAACGTTCATTCTAACGTTCCTGTGGCTCATTTGGGTACTCGGTTTCCATCTGTGTCCCCTTGTTCGTGTACGATCCGTGTGGTACGCGAACACATTTTGTGCGTGTGCGTGCGTGCGTGCGTGTGTAATTACGTAAGTGTAGTTACAGGATGAGAGCTACGCTCGTGGTGTCCCGTCTTCCCAGCACCTTGTCATATAACGCTTTGAAACTACTGACGGTCTTGGCCTCCACCACCTTCTCACCTAACTTGTTCCAACCGTCTACCACTCTGTTTGCAAAAGAAAACTCCCTAATGTTTTTTTTGGCGCCTTTGTTTCCTTAGGTATAATCTATGTCCTCTTCGTGATGTTGCTGGTTTCAGGAATTCCTCTGTTTAGTCGATTCCTGTTAGTATTTCGTAAGTCGCGATCATATTACCTCATTTTCTTCTATCTTGTAGTTTTGGGATGTTTAAGGCCTCCAGTCTCTCATCGTAACTTATGTTGTTTTCAATTCCGGAAGCCATTTTGTAGCATGTCTTTGCACTTGTTGTTGTTGTTTTAGATTCAGCTACTCTGAATAAGAAGTTGCAAGTAGCACGGGCTATGGTGAGCCCGTAGAGGACTTACCTGGCACAGGAGCAGGGCTGTAACTATTGTCGTTGTGCCTTTTCCAGTGTTTTTAGGTCCCTGAAATTTGGCACCATACAACTTCTGCATATTCAAATTTTGGTCTCTCACAAGTCATTAATATTTGTTAGTATTTCATCATCTATATAATTACAAGCAAGCCTCAAGTTGGAAAGCGACGCATACGCTCCTCTCACAATGTTCTTGTGAGAACAATTCAATTTCTTTCTTTATTATGCACCCCATACCCATCCCGTGGGCGGTGGTGTAAAGGATTACAGAGGCACATAATCGGTTCAGGACCTGAACCCTCTAGTTCGTTTAGCTAAGCAAATAGCTAGCTAAACGAACTAGAGGGTTCAGTTTGAGAACAGTGTGTGCGTGTGTACGTACTTGTATGTACATATATTACAAGTGTAAGAGTGCTTATGGGGTATTTAACTTGAGCTGTTTGGTCCCACCTTCCAAGCATCAACCGACTGGTGTACAAGATCCCGAGTCTGTGTTTGTCGAATTTGTACTAAAATACATATTGGTTCTGTATATGTCAACACTGGGTGGCCTCGGAGCACCTGGCCTCGTGACACGACAAATACTCCCCCTGTACAGAGTAGGGTCCACACTCTGTAAGGTTGGTAACCCTTCATGCAACACCAAAAATATATTTAACGTGATCCTGCGGTCCCGGGGTCGATCCCGGGCGCCGGAGAGAAATAATGGGCAGAGTTTCTTTCACCCTATGCCCCTGTTACCTAGCAGTAAAATAGGTACCGGGGTGTTAGTCAGCTGTCACGGGCTGCTTCCTGGGTGTGGAATCCTGGTCGAGGACCGGGCCGCGGGGACACTAAAGCCCCGGAATCATCTCAAGATAACCTCAAGATAGGCCACTTGTAAAGCGGACTGACTCCCTATTGTCAGGAGGATGTATCAGGTAAGGTCGTGGTAAACAGTTGCAAAATTGCAAACGATACAAAAATTTGACGTGAAAATAAATTATGATACACCAAAATTACTACAAGATGAGTTAGATGGACTATTTTATGGACGAAACATTAGATATTGCTTGGTTATGTTGTATTTTTCCTGCATACAAGCTGGCAACACTGCGGTCAACACCGTCGGCTCTCTCTCTCTCACACACACACACACAGAGACGTTAGAAAGAACTTTTTCAGTGTCAGAGTAGTTAGCAAATGGAATGCATTAGGAAGTGATGTGGTGGAGGCTGACTCCATTCACAGTTTCAAATGTAGATATGATAGAGCCCAATAGGCTCAGGAATCTGTACACCAGTTGATTGACGGTTGAGAGGCGGGACCAAAGAGCCAGAGCTCAACCCCCGCAAGCACAATTAGGTAAGTACAATTAGGTAAGTACACACACACACACACACACACACACAGGCACAGGCAGAAAGACAATACGAAAATGACATCGCAAGCAAGGCAAAGACTCAGCCTAAATTGTTGCATAGCCACATTAGGAGAAAAACAACAGTAAAGGAACAGGTTATGAGATTAAGGATAGGGGCGGAAGGATTCACTACAAATGACAAGGAAGTGTGTGAGGAATTGAATAAGAAATTCCAGGAGGTCTTCACCTTAGAACAAGGAGAAATTCCAGAGGTAAGTGAGGGAATAGCTAACCAGGAACCACTGGAAGAGTTTGAGATTACCAGTGGGGAAGTAAGGAAGTGTTTACTAGAGTTGGACGTGACGAAGGCTATAGGCCCAGATGGAATCTCCCCTTGGGTTCTAAAGGAAGGAGCAAGAGAACTGAGCCTACCACTCTCCATAGTGTATAACAAATCACTGGCAACAGGGGAACTGCCAGATACTTGGAAAGCAGCTAACGTAGTCCCGATATACAAGAAAGGGGATAGACAGGAGGCACTGAACTACAGGCCAGTGTCCCTAACCTGCATACCATGCAAGCTGATGGAGAAGATTGTGCGAAAAAAACTAGTGGAGCATCTGGAGCGAAGGAACTTTGTAACACAGCATCAACATGGGTTCAGGGATGGCAGGTCCTGCCTCACAGGGTTACTTGAATTCTACGACCAGGCAACAAAAATAAGGCAAGAAAGAGAAGGGTGGGCAGACTGCATATTTTTGGATTGTCAGAAAGCCTTTGATACAGTGCCACACAAGAGGCTAGTGCGAAAGTTGGAGATGCAGGCTGGAGTGAGAGGGAAGGTACTCCGGTGGATAGAGGAATACCTAAGCAACAGGAGACAACGAGTCTGTGTGAGGGGTGAGGTCTCAGATTGGCGAGACGTCACAAGTGGAGTCCCGCAGGGGTCAGTCCTTGGACCTATACTGTTTCTGGTATATGTAAATGATCTCCCAGAGGGTATAGATTCGTTCCTCTCAATGTTTGCCGACGATGCAAAAATTATGAGGAGGATTGAAACAGAGGATGATAGTAGGAGGCTACAAGATGACCTGGATAGACTGAGTGAATGGTCCAACAAATGGCTGTTGAAGTTCAACCCGAGTAAATGCAAAGTAATGAAACTAGGCAGTGGAAACAGGAGGCCAGGCACAGGATACAGAATAGGAGATGAAGTACTTAATGAAACAGACAGAGAGAAAGATCTAGGAGTTGATATCACACCAAACCTGTCTCCTGAAGCCCACATAAAGAGAATAACGTCTGCGGCATATGCGAGGCTGGCTAACATCAGAACGGCGTTCAGGAACCTGTGTAAGGAATCATTCAGAATCTTGTACACCACATATGTAAGACCAATCCTGGAGTATGCGGCCCCAGCATGGAGCCCGTACCTTGTCAAGCACAAGACGAAGCTGGAAAAAGTCCAAAGGTATGCTACTAGACTAGTCCCAGAACTAAGAGGCATGAGTTATGAGGAAAGGCTGCGGGAAATGCACCTCACGACACTGGAAGACAGAAGAGTAAGGGGGGACATGATCACAACCTACAAAATCCTCAGGGGAATCGACCGGGTAAACAAGGACGAACTTTTCAACACTGGTGGGACGCGAACAAGGGGACACAGGTGGAAGCTGAGTACCCAAATGAGCCACAGAGACGTTAGAAAGAACTTTTTCAGTGTCAGAGTAGTTAGCAAATGGAATGCATTAGGAAGTGATGTGGTGGAGGCTGACTCCATTCACAGTTTCAAATGTAGATATGATAGAGCCCAATAGGCTCAGGAATCTGTACACCAGTTGATTGACGGTTGAGAGGCGGGACCAAAGAGCCAGAGCTCAACCCCCGCAAGCACAATTAGGTAAGTACACACACACACACACACACACACACACACACACACACACACACACACACACACACACACACACACACACACACACACACACACACACACACACAAAGTTCCGGCAAGGATGAGACGAGACGTTTGTGCACGTTTCCCTTCTCCTGATACCTCTGTTCACCTGGCTGTGGTACCACAAACGTTCACCTGGCTGTGGTACCACAGACATTCACCTGGCTGTGGTACCACAGACATTCACCTGGCTGTGGTACCACAGACATTCACCTGGCTGTGGTACCACAAACGTTCACCTGGCTGTGGTACCACAAACATTCACCTGGCTGTGGTACCACAAACGTTCACCTGGCTGTGGTACCACAAACATTCACCTGGCTGTGGTACCACAAACATTCACCTGGCTGTGGTACCACAAACGTTCACCTGGCTGTGGTACCACAAACGTTCACCTGGCTGTGGTACCACAAACGTTCACCTGGCTGTGGTACCACAAACGTTCACCTGGCTGTGGTACCACAAACGTTCACCTGGTTGTGGTACCACAAACGTTCACCTGGCTGTGGTACCTGTGGTGTGTAACCACATCTAACGGTGCGCTTCCACAGAATACCGGCTTCCTGTGGGCGGTATTTACAGTGCGCGCGCCAAGAAGTGATGTCATAAATTTCCTCTCTCGCTCTCGTGTTCGTTCGTTTGTTCGGATGGTGGTTGAGATGAGATATATACAAGAGTTGTTACATTCTTGTAGAGCCACTAGTACGCGTAGCGTTTCGGGCAAGTCCTTAATCCTATGGTCCCTGGAATACGATCCCCTGCCGCGAAGAATCGTTTTTTCATCCAAGTACACATTTTACTGTTGCGTTAAACAGAGGCTACAGTTAAGGAATTGCGCCCAGTAAATCCTCCCCGGCCAGGATACGAACCCATGACATAGCGCTCGCGGAACGCCAGGCGAGTGTCTTACCACTACACCACGGAGACTGCCGGGACGGACGGGTTTGTTCAACCCGTCCTCGACTCAAGTCCATTACACCCAGTGGTCGACCCCACAGCCGCATTCATATATTTTTACATGCTGTTCATTCAAAACAGGAATATTCTCAAATATAAATTATTATAATATATTAATATATTGTGCATATATCGGTTAGGTTAGGTGTTTAGGTTCTGTTGGCGATTATTTGTATTTGTAGTACGCGGGTGAAGCATTTATAGCGTTGTGGTTCGAACAAAATTCGTAAATATTGTTCCGGAAGTGTTCGAACGTCATCAGTTGTGAGTTGTGTGTAAACCATTTTTCATTTATAAACAGGGGGGGGGGTTTGGCGGGTGCATGGAATCACTTTTGGGTCTTTGTTTGGAGGACGGGCTACGGGCTGTTGGTTCGTTGGTGGGTTGGTTCGTTGGTTGCTTGGTTCGTTCGTTACTTGGTTAGTCCGTTGGTTGGTTGGGAAATAGAGTGGTGTGTGTTTTGTGTAAGCGGTGAGCGGATAGGGCGTTGTTGTGTGCCAGTGTTGCGTAGTGGGTGTTGAAATGGGCCACTTGTATGACGTGTTATGCTCCACAATGATTGACGTTAACAGCTTTTGTTTTGACTTCCAAATGTATTTTATATTTATTAAATTGTTTGTATTATAGATAAGAGTGTTTTCGAATAAATGGAACTATTGTTTCAGTCCATTTTCGAATAAGTGGAACCATAGTTTCATTCCATTTTCGAATAAATGTGACTATAGGTCTGTAGTGTTGACAGGGTTATCTTGAGGTTATCTTGAGAGGATTTCGGGGCTTTTTTTTTTTTTAGTGTCCCCGCGGCCCGGTCCTCGACCAGGCCTCCACCCCCAGCAAGCAGCCCGTGACAGCTGACTAACACCCAGGTACCTATTTTACTGCTAGGTAACAGGGGCATAGGGTGAAAGAAACTCTGCCCATTGTTTCTCGCCGGCGCCCGGGATCGAACCCGGGACCACAGGATCACAAGTCCAGCGTGCTGTCCGCTCGGCCGACCAGAGGGTTGGTAACCTTGGTTGAACTTGAGTTATGAGCATCTAACTATACTATTGTTGATCTACCCGAGTGATGACACCTCTGGCAGCCCAACATTATTGTCCCAAACAATAATGGTAACCAATAATTTTAAGGATATAATGGAGAATGTTTGGAGTTACTGTAAGGGAAGCGGCCGTGGCTGGAGAAAGCTCTGAATTAGAACGTGGTCAGAGCTACGAGGAAAGCTATTCTTGCAGCCATGTTTCCCGGCGGGCGGGGGTGGGGGGGGGGAGCAGCTGACGTCAGCGTACGGTAGCCAGAATGTGTGGTGGCGGCCGGGGGGGGGGGGGGGACTGGCTGCCTTGGGGGGGGGGGGTTCTTCATTCATTGTTTACTTCATTCATTGTTTACCAAGGTAAACATAGACAAGGTAGTTAAAAGGCGTCGCAACCAGTCCTTTTTTTATTACAAGTGTACCACAATTATTTTTTATTACAAGTGGTACCAAAATTTTTGGACAGTATCGATATTGATTTAAGATAGCGATATTTTAACGTGGTTGTTAGATGGTACAAGTCAGTGGTTGCCAAGCTGGGATCCCCGGATGTAGTACTGGGGGTCAGCAAGCTAAAGCTAAACATTTCACGAGGCTTCAGTGTTAAATAGGCATTGTATGTACTAGTTCTATCTATTAATCTATCAATTTGTGTATAACCTCTTGTATGTATGTACTTTACCTGAATAAACATTTATTTATTATTTATTTATTTATAAATGTATGATTACTCACGATAAGGCTGATGAAGGTAAACATTCAAATGTTTCTTTGGTCTTGGCTAAACTATGATCAAATCAGTATGGCAACGTTGGTAGTATTGTGTTTATCCTCAGCTGTGATTGACTGTTGATGACATCATAGGAAAGTCTGCCATGTGATTGGTGGGCCCGGAACCTTGAGCTATGAACGATAGCTTTGTCTTCTGAGTTTACGTTCTGGAATAGATACCGAGAACTGACTATATTTATCTATTTTATTTAATGTAATATTATTTTTCAAATATAAGCGTATTTAAAAAAAACATTTTACTTGCCAGCAATGTAATATATCAACGCATTCATAGAACAGTAAAAAGAAATAAAAGTGTCTGAATACAATGCGTTACAGGTATTTTCTCCATTCAGTACGAGACTCACTTCCGTCAAGGTCCAACCCGTTCTCGCACTTTCGTATAGTCAATATTGACTTATTAGATACGTGCATATGTGACATACTAAACATACTAGTTTACCTTGAAAAGTTTCATAGAAAACACCGACCTTACCTAACCTTCTTAGTATGTTAAGATTAGCCTCTTATTGCTTCGTAATTAAAATTATTACCTAACCTATTATAGGTATAGGTTAAGTAATAATTGAAATTACAAAGCAATAAGATGCTTATCTTAACATACTAAGAAGGTTAGGTAAGGTCGGTGTTTTCTATGAAGCTTTTCAAGGTAAACTAGTGTGTTTAGTATGTCACATATGCACGTATTTAGTAAGTCAATATTGACTATAAGAAAGTGCGAGAACGGGTTGCAAGGTCACGTGCTGGAACCACTCGTCATTGGACGCTTACGTCTAGATCTACATGATTCTAGTTACGTCTGGATGTCAGAAAATGTTATTCATGTGTTAGATGTAAATATAGACGGTTTTAATAGAATCTTGGATGATTTTGCTAAATGTGTACCAGAACACATATTTGGAAGTCACCGAGTCTAGAAGCGTTCGTTTATCTCTTTCTTTATTTCTCTGGTCGTTTTGTATTTTTCTGTATGAAGGTGGTGGTATGACTGTACACACACACACACACACACACACACACACACACACACACACACACACACACACACACACACACACACACACACACACACACACACACACACACACCCCCACACCCACACCCACACACACACACACACACACCCACACACACCATACGCATGGTTGGTTGACAAATGGAATGTATTAAGTAGTGATGTGGTGGAGGCTGACTCCAAACACAGTTATAAGTGTAGATATGATAGAGCCCAATAGGCTCTGGAACCTCTAATAGATCTGGAAGGCTCTAGGTGAATACACACACATACACTACACATGATTAGTATAGTTAGTAGAACCTGCGACTCTGTGGCGACTGTGCAAGAGTGTGTGTGTTTGAGTACCGGCAACAGTGGGAGCGTTGTTATATAGAGTGATAATAGTGAACAAATCCACTATATATAATATAGTGGATTTATTATAGTAATATAGTGGATCCACTAAGATAATAGTGGTTTGTTGGCACAGTTTATTATAGTCGATATTCAGGCGATGAGTCACAATAACGTGGCTAAAGTATCGACTTGAGAATGGTCCAGGACGGGCCGAAACGTCGTCGTCCCTTCACTTTCTAATGTGTGGTCTGGTCTACATAGTCGATATTATTAATATATCCAAAGTTTATGACTTTAATACCATTAAAGTCATTAAATTACCACATTCAAATGCTGCAATGGAGTGTTGAGCTTGATGAACACATCCTACATCCAACCTGAGATATAAAAACTGCTCTGATGGCTGTTTTCATGGTCATCTTCTTGAGGTTATCTTGAGATGATTTCGGGGCTTTAGTGTCCCCGCGGCCCGGTCCTCGACCAAGCCTCCACCCCCAGGAAGCAGCCCGTGACAGCTGAGTAACACCCAGGTACCTATTTACTGCTAGGTAACAGGGGCATTCAGGGTGAAAGAAACTTTGCCCATTTGTTTCTGCCTCGTGCGGGAATCGAACCCGCGCCACAGAATTACGAGTCCTGCGCGCTATCCACCAGGCTACGAGGCCATTCAATGGTCAAATTCAGTTTATCCAGACCAGAGAACTGTTGTAACTCTGATGAACTTTCATGAAATAACTTGGAAACAATCGTTGCGTACAAAAGAGACTTAAGTTACAGAACTTAACAGATTTAAGTTTTTTCTCGACTAGGCCCATCTAGTGCTGAAGGTGAAGAGGATTTTTTTTGTTTTGCTTAATGTAGAAATATCAATGTAAGTAGCATTATTAGTCTTTACTACATTAAATTTCAGTGTTATTATTTATATTTGTATAGACTGTGCTGGAGGATTAGTAATACGTAATATATTGTTTAGATTCTTTTTAGGTGTATAGCAACCTTGTCGAAGACGCGAAATTTTTGGCGAAGAGTAAAATGCTGTTATATTTTTGGGGCACCCTTACGGACCGGGCTTTGCTGCCTCCGCTGACCCGCCAGGGGTATTTAGGGCCGAACAGCTGACCGTTTTTACCGCCATTTGGTCACCATTTGGTCCGGGAGACATCTCCCGTCACGCAGGGTGCAGTCGCACCTCCACAGATCTCCAGTATCCGCTATTGATACTGGTAATGGCTCAAAAGGGCCACCACTTACGGGCTATTCATGCCCCTGCCACCTCTTGGGTGGCTTAATCTTTATCAATCAATCACCGTATTTACGTTACGGGCTCACCATAGCCCGTGCTATATGGACACTTCGTTCTGAGTAGCTAAATCTAAAACAACAACAACCGTATTTTTTGCACAGCCCCGCTCCTGTGCCAGGTAAGTCCACTACGGGCTCACCATAGCCCGTGCTACTTGCCCCGCTCCTGTGCCAGGTAAGTCCACTACGGGCTCACCATAGCCCGTGTTACTTGCCCCGCTCCTGTGCCAGGTAAGTCCACTACGGGCTCACCATAGCCCGTGCTACTTGCCCCGCTCCTGTGCCAGGTAAGTCCACTACGGGCTCACCATAGCCCGTGCTACTTGCCCCGCTCCTGTGCCAGGTAAGTCCACTACGGGCTCACCATAGCCTGTGCTACTTGGAACTTTTGTTCTGAGTAGCTGAATCTTAAACAACCAAAACCGTGTTTTACATTCACAGCTGGACTGTGGTGTTCTACACAGCCTCTCACTGTGAAACATCCTCCCACATCTCCCTGGTTTTACTCACCTCCTTGCAAGGGGGGAGGCTCCGCCGGAACCCCTCATCGTGTATCCTACCTTCTTGAGGTTATCTTGAGATGATTTCGGGGCTTTTTAGTGTCCCCGCGGCCCGGTCCTCGACCAGGCCTCCACCCCCAGGAAGCAGCTCGTGACAGCTGACTAACACCCGGGTAGCTATTTTACTGCTAGGTAACAGGGGCATAGGGTGAAAGAAACTCTGCCCATTGTTTCTCACCGGCGCCTGGGATCGAACCCAGGACCACAAGTCCAGCGTGCTGTCCGCTCGGCCGACCGGCTTCCCAATTAGGGAGCCGATCTTACTCTTGTCTCTTCTGGTTCCAAACGAAACACTTGCATCCAAGCTCCACTTCCTTAGCTGGGCTCGTGGCCTTCCGTTATTCTCCTTACCACTTCGCCTCCATTTGGCAACTCCCACTTTGTTGCCGCTCAGTCGTAGTCTTTGTCGTAGCTCAGTCGATTAAGGCAGTGTCTGGGATGCTCCTGGACGCAGGTTCGAATCCTCGTCACGGAACCTTGTGGATTTGTTCATTTGATGCATCACGTTAGTGTGATCTCTGTGTGTAATGATGTAAGGGCGAAGAGGGAGAACGGCCTATTGACATAGCCCGGGTGCTGGGGGGGGGGGGAGGGGAGTTGTGTAAAATCCTGGTTTTGTGCCTCGGAGAGGCTACGGGATCCAGTAAGTTCAGTAGAACTTCGGTTTCAACCCTTTTACCCTGTCGTAGCTCAGTCGATTAAGGCAGTGTCTGGGATGCTCCTGGACGCAGGTTCGAATCCTCGTCACGGCCCTTGTGGATTTGTTCATTTGATGCATCACGTTAGTGTGATCTCTGTGTGTAATCCCACTTTCTTCTTCAGTCGTAGTCTCATTTACGAAGTTACATACAGTATAGTTGTCGTTTACACTTATTGTATTTTCCAGTTATTCAATGTTGAGTGTTTCATTATAATATTTGTTTCCCACTATTTGTCATATTAATGCTAAATTCATTAAATGAAATGATTTAAATCCCATTCCGGCATTGTGCTCATACCTCCGAAAATATGGAAAATCTAGATCTTTTAGATGTTTTAATTTGTTTAAGTAAAACTGAAAGTTGAGTTGGCAATACGGGGTGGAACCAGTGTGAATGTACAATGATATCCAGACATTAAGGGACTGGTACAATGCTCGCGCGCGCGCATGCGTGTACTCGCCTAGTTGTACTCACCTAGTTGTGTTTGCGGGGGTTGAGCTCTGGCTCTTTGGTCCCGCCTCTCAACCGTCAATCAACAGGTGTACAGATTCCTGAGCCTATTGAGGTCTATCATATCTACACTTGAAACTGTGTATGGAGTCAGCCTCCACCACATCACTGTCTAATGCATTCCATCTGTTAACTACTCTGACACTGAAAAAGTTCTTTATAACGTCCCTGTGGCTCATGTGGGTACTCAGTTTCCATCTGTGTCCCCTTGTCTGTGTACCACCCGTGTTAAACAGTTTATCCTTATCTACCATGTCAATTCCTCTGAGAATTTTGTAGGTAGTGATCATGTCTTCCCTTACTCTTCTGTCTTCCAGTGTCGTGAGGTGCATTTCCCGCAGCCTGTCCTCGTAACTCATGCCTCTTAGTTCTGGGACTAGCCTAGTGGCATACCTCTGAACTTTTTCCAGCTTCGTCTTGTGCTTGACAAGGTACAGGCTCCATGCTGGGGCCGCATACTCCAGGATTGGTCTTACACACTTGTGTGTGTGTGTGTGTGCTTCCTCAACTTGTATACTCAAGTGTATTCAGGTATATCAGTGGCAGGACTTCATGTTGTATATCAATCATATGATCCCTTGTTAATTATGAATCCCTGATTCAAAACCGGAAACTCCTTCAAATAAGAAAATTATAATAACACAGTCAATTAAAAAGAAACTAACATCAGTCGAAACCCCAAAACTGCAAATATTGTGATGAAAGCATATCTTTTGGATTTCTATGGAGAGGCCTTGAAGGTGAATAAAATCCGCTGTTATGAAACATTGTTCAATGCCAGTATAAAGGCCACCAAACTCATCTTTGAACACATCAACAAACCTGTTGAATATTTTCAAATACACCAAGAACTGCTTCAAAGGCAAAAATCAATAGAAAAATATACAATTTAATATTATAAAGTTCTGAAAACCGCTAAGTAACTATCCGGGAAACTATCTCCCAATTTCGGGCTTAATGAAAATTGCTTGGTTATAGAGGACTATATTGCTTATATGGTGGCACTGGGGACCGGCCCAGATATTATTGACACCCCTCGGGCTGTGATGACGGGCCTCGAGTCATCACAACCCGAGGTGGCTGTTGTTATAGATAATTTCCTAGTGCTTAGCAGTTCATAAACTGTTTGCTAAATGCAAACTAATTTGCCACGATTGAGGAAAGATGTACAGGTTTCGTAAGTGATACGTAAATGATAGATGACTACTGGTTTTGTAGTTAAGAGAGCGACCATACTGGGGTTGAGGCTAATCATACCCATGAATGGCCTTAGTCAAAGTTGGAGACCTCCCTGCAGAGTCTATATTAATTCATTTTAATTTGATAAATTTACAGGTCAAATTCTCTTATGACTGTCATCGAGAATATTAAAGGTCTAAAACTGGGATAAAAAATGATGATGATAACATTCCATTATGCTATTATACTTCCATTACACATAAGTATACACATTCCACTACACATAAGCCCAAATATTGAATGTCATTAAAGTAATTATTGCTAATTTAATATACAAGTATTTCAAACTGTGTTTATCATCAGTCGCCCGCTAACACTTATTATTGCTGACACTCATCTGTGGGTACATGCCGTCAGTAACCAGTCACACTCATCACCTTGTGGTTACCTGGTGATGGTTTCTGGGCTTAGCGTCCTCGCGGCCCTGTCCTCGACCAGACCTCCTGGTTGCTGGACTGGTCAACCAGGCTGTTGGACGCGGCTGCTCGCAGCCTGACTTATGAGTCACAGCCTGGTTGATACACTCTTGGGGAGGTAACACATTCTATTTTTAACACAAAGTGATAGGCAAGTTATTGCCCCTTAATTTTAGAAGTAGGGTCTCGAGTCTTGGACCCTTATTGTTTATTGACTCGCCTGTTAAAGTACTTACTGGATCTATATTTTCTTGGAGCTATTTTCCATCCTTCCTGTTCTTGTAAGGAATTATTTCAGAGCGCCTCTCTGCTTCTCTTCTTACTCTAAGCTACTCATCCCGGTCGGGATGGGAGCCGGTCGGCCGAGCGGACAGCACGCTGGTCTTCTGATCCTGTGGTCCTGGGTTCGATCCCGGGCGCCGGCGAGAAACAATAGGCAGAGTTTCTTTCACCCTATGCCCCTGTTACCTAGCAGTAAAATAGGTACCTGGGTGTTAGTCAGCTGTCACGGGCTCCTTCCTGGGGGTGGAGGCCTGGTCGAGGACCGGGCCGCGGGGACACTAAAGCCCCGAAATCATCTCAAAATAACCTAAAGATATCCCTGACTCGTTGGTATATCTCTCTCTCTCCTTGTAGTTGTGTATACTATGTGTATACTGGCCTAGTTGTGTCTGTGGAGGTTGAATCATGGTTCTTGGTTTGCAACATTTTCTTTTTTACACCGGTGGGTACAGGAACAGACGACTGCTGACTCCTGTTAGCAGGCTTAGAGCTTTCCCATGCCATAGCTCATGGCTAGTCGTACCCACTAGTTTCCATGGAATACGACCACCAGTTGTTTAACACACAGGTACCCAGTCACTGCTGGGTGAACTGAGGCGTACAGTTAAGGATTGGTTCCTAGTCGATCCTTTAAGACAGGTACCCAGTCACTGCTGGGTGAACTGAGGCGTACAGTTAAGGATTGGTTCCTAGTCGATCCTTTAAGACAGGTACCCAGTCACTGCTGGGTGAACTGAGGCGTACAGTTAAGGATTGGTTCCTGGTCGATCTTGCCCGGCCGGGATACGAACCTAGGCCAAATTGCACATGGACGAATATGTTACCACTGTTTCGCTAGGGACTGGTGTAGAAGTGTCAGAGCCTATTGGGATTTGTCGTATCTACATAAAAAGCTGTATATGGATTCAGCTTCCACCATTCCACTTCTTTGTGTATTCCAATTGTTTTTTTTATCCTAAAACTGACAATTTCTTTCTGATGTTTCTGTGGCTCATTTGGATACTCTCTATTTCCGAGAATTTTTGATGTGGTGATTATATCCCCTTCTTGTTTCCTTTCTCTTCCAGTGATGTGAGGTTTAGCACCTGTAGTCTTTTGTAACAAGTTGTATATAACCAAATACAGTATGTCATATGATAGGTTGGAAATTGAAATTGAAATAAGTTTATTGAGGTAAAATACACACAAAGGGATGAGGTAGCTCAAGCTATTCTCACCCCGTTCAGTACATCGTGTTAATACATACATATAAATACATCACAAACAATAAACATTACCAAACAATCTGAGAGATAAACATATATATGTCCTCCTTCACAAGTAGTATGGTATCAGACGTACACATAAATACTTTTATGACCTAAAATATGATAGGTTGTAAATAGGAAAGAGTAAGGGACACAGAGGTTGAGCAAGAGAGCGTACTGTGTAAAGTGTTGTGGGTAGTAAATCATATGTTATATGACAAGTTGGAACACAGGAAATAGTAATGTACCTTGAGGTTACCTTAAGGTGCTTCCGGGGCTTAGCGTCCCCGCGGCCCGGTCGTCGACCAGGCCTCTATGTACATGGAAGTTGATAAACAGAATAAACAAGGTCCCCTCAACAACCCCGTGTTGAGGGGAGGGAGGGGGAAGAAAACTGGCCCTGTCTAAGGGGAGGGTAGACGGCACGAATAGAAACGATAAAACATCTAAATTATTGGGACCGTCTCAAAGCTCTCAAAATGTACTCTTTGGAAAGGAGACGAGAAAGGTATCATAATATATACATGGAAGATGCCGGAAGGCCAGGTCCCAAATATGCACAGTACAATAACAACATACTGGAGCGAAGTACACCGAAGGAAATGTAGAACCGAACCAGTGAAGAGTAGAGGTGCCATAGGCACAATCAGAGAACACTGAACATCAGAGGTCCACAGCTGTTCAACACCCTCCCAGGAAGCATTTTAAATATTGCCGGAGTTAAGGTGGATGTATTCAAGAGACACTTAGATAAGTTCTTGCAAGAAGTGCCGGACCAACCAGGCTCTAATGGATACGCGGGCTTGCGGGGCACTCCAAGCAACAGCCTGTTGGACCAAGTTATATCAAGTTGATTAAAATAAATGTTTGGTAAGCTTGAGCGGCACTGAGAGTTGCAGAAAGTGGTGCAACAGGTGTTACAGGGATGAAGAAGGGAAGTGGTGTTACACTTTCCTTGTAGCTCATACCTCTCAACTCTGGGACAAGTCTGGTCGCATACTTTCTGTAGCTTCATTTTGATTTTAACGAGATAAGGACTCCACGTTGGTGCCGCTTTTACAGAATTGGTTTGATATAAACGATATACAAGATTCTAAACGTTTTTGTGTTAAAATTCCCAAAGGCAGTTCTTATATTAGCAAACCTTCCGTATGTAGTCGGTGATATTCTTTTGATGTGGGTCTCTGGCGATAGGAATTTCTCCCTATTCGATTCCAATAGGATTTTCTCTCCCATTTGATACCTTGTGTTCGTTTTTTTTATTATTATTATTTTCTACCACAGACGTAGCCACACATTAACAATGCTAACCAGCATATTTACATTTTCTTCTGTCCTCCATGGACAGGGTTAGAGAAGTGTTAAACATATAGTTCAGGGATTTTTTGAACAATCAACCACAGAAGGTGATTGTAGTGCTTTTAAAATGCTAGGCTAAGCTACATACGTAAATACATAAATACACAGATTTACGTATGCCCTACATAGTGTTCGATGTGTCTTTTACATAGTGTCATTAATGTGCATTTACAAAGGTGAAATGGAATTCTGATCAGCTTCCACATATACTTTATACACATACATATACACACACACACACACATACGTACATATATACATACATATATACACACACATGCATACACATACATTTGTCTCTTACTCTGACAGGGTGAGATAGCTGATAGAGAAACTAGTGTGCAGTTAAGCACCTAATCACTGAAGGTGATTCAGGTGCTTTCACAAGCTCAGGTTATATAGTTACACGTGTGATTCTCCGTTCCCAGTGGAGTGAGATTATATTATGGGGGGGAAGGGGGGGGGGCATGTTGAGGATGTGGGAGGCGAGCCACCTACAGGCAACTGACTCTCCCAGCATTGTAGGTCAACGCACACTCACCTCACCTTCCACTGTGGCCAGCCTCAGTACCGTCAAGCCTTGCACTATTCAACTCAATTTCTTTCTTTATTATGTACCCCCCATACCCATCCCGTGGGCGGTGGTGGGAAGGGTTACAGAGGCACATAATCGGTTCAGGAACTGAACCCTCTAGCTCGTTTAGCTAAGGAAATAATAGTCTTCGACACTCAGTCTTGTAGCGGTGGACAGGCCATAATCTCTCGCATGTGGTCTGCGTGTTATCGTGTGGCAGTAATCGCATTCAGCAAGTATATTTGCTGGAGTTAGTATTGAATGGGAGGCGGGGTGGAGAGAGAGGACATTTCCGTCACGGTGTCGCTCCACAGAGTCAACAGTAGGGAGGCTGGGAGTGACGTGTTTACAAAATAAGACCTTAGTGTGTTGCCAGATTAACCCCCTCTCTCGCCCAGCCTCGCCAAGGTCGCCACCGCGTACCCTGGTTACCTGCTCCAGGTTATGGAGTGGGCAGTGAGGGGTAGAGAGAGCCCTCTCCCCCCACCTGTGCTCTCTCTCTACCCCCGGTGTGTTCGGGTGTATTGGGAGGAGCCGGGGAATCATGCTTGATGAATAACAGCGTCTGGACCCTCTTTAATCCACGTTATATACTTTATATATCTATATAAATAATTATCTATACTGTACCTTCCTTGTGCAAGTGTGTGTGTGTCCAAAGGCTAGATGCTTGGGGCGAGCCTCACCCAAATTTGCAGGAGGGCATGGTCTGGGGTATGGGACGAACATGGGCTGGTCGACAAATGTTAAATGTTTTAAGAAATATTAACAATTATAAACTCTCCTAGGCTATTTTTATGGAGTCTTTTATGGGGTCAAGTGTGAAATATGACGTGTGATTAATGTCGTTATCAAAAAAGGAAATTAAAAAGGAAAATAAGAAAAAATGGAAAGCAACCCATCTTAAACCTATACATTTGTTTCAGTTCTTCTTGAGGGGAGAAGAGAGTATGACGGGGGAGGGAGACGTAGCTAGATCGAGAAATAGTGAGACAGAGATAAATAGAGATAGAAAAAGAAAGGGGAGACGGGACAAAATGCTGGGTATCCCCGAAGTGGGGTAACCAGTCTGACCATAGGGATAGGCATCCCTATGGTCAGAGACCGGGCCATAGGGATGCTAATCTTCGTAATCTTCAACAGGTAGTGTACAAGTAATAGGTAGGTAATGTGAGACGGACAGACACACGGGAGACATCTCCCGTCACGCAAGGTGCAGTCGCACCTCCACAGATCTCCAGTATCATCTATTGATACTGGTAATGGCTCAAAAGGGCCACCACTTACGGGCTATTCATTCCCGTGCCACCTCTTGGGTTGCTTAATCATAAACAGACAGACAGACGGACGGACAGTGTGCTCAAATATGTATGCTATATGGGGACACGCCACGATACTCTTGAGTGGATGTGTTACACTGCCTTAGCACGGAGAAAGTATTAAGCAGCATCACTCTCAACACTACAATACCATCCTGATTTGCCAAGACAGTGGAGGACGCCACAATAATCACCTGCACCAATTATTGAGGGAAACTCCGTACACTTGAGGCCGTGTTCGTCTGAAAGTTGACGCCAGTAATCAACACACAGGTAATTACCTAAGTGTAGTTACAGGATGAAAGCTACGCTTGTGGTGTCCCGTCTTCCCAGCACTCTTTGTCATATAACGCTTTGAAACTACTGACGGTCTTGGCCTCCACCACCTTCTCACCTAACTTGTTCCAACCGTCTACCACTCTGTTTGCGAATTACACTTCAAGCATATGGTTGTTCGATGGCCCTCCATTGATCCAGAGGGAATATAGAAGATATACATTTATTCACATTGAATGAAATTCAATGTTATGGAACGTGAAATCGGAGAAAATAGGCCACACTTTGTTACACATGATATATCTTTTGGGAATTGTCTTACCTCCTTGTTGTTTTCCCTTTCGGTATGCCAGCCTTTTGTTTTCTGGTCTCTTCCTTGAGTAAGTTATCCTTCCGCATCATGACACATCCTTCCCTCCCCGACACCGCCTTCCTTCTCCCAGAAACATCTATCCCCTCCCTCCCTCTTCCTG
The DNA here is from genome assembly GCF_040958095.1 of Procambarus clarkii. Taxonomy (NCBI): domain Eukaryota; kingdom Metazoa; phylum Arthropoda; class Malacostraca; order Decapoda; family Cambaridae; genus Procambarus; species Procambarus clarkii. The sequence continues at coordinate 18,278,403 of NC_091156.1, forward strand.
TCACATCCATCCCTCTCACCTCCCCCCCCCTGACACGTCCCCCCCCCTGACACGTCCCCCCCCCTGACACGTCCCCCCCTTGACACGTCCCCCCCCCTCTACCCCCCCCCTGACACGTCCCCCCCCCTCTACCCCCCCTGACACGTCCCCCCCTCTATCCCCCCTGACACGTCCCCCCCTCTAACCCCCCTTGACACGTCCCCCCCTCTAACCCCCCTTGACACGTCCCCCCCTCTAACCCCCCTTGACACGTCCCCCCCTCTAACCCCCCTTGACACGTCCCCCCCCTGACACGTCCCCCTCTACCCCCCCTGACACGTCCCCCTCTACCCCCCCTGACACGTCCCCCTCTACCCCCCTGACACGTCCCCCCTCTACCCCCCCTGACACGTCCCCCCTCTACCCCCCTGACACGTCCCCCTCTACCCCCCTGACACGTCCCCCTCTACCCCCCTGACACGTCCCCCTCTACCCCCCCTGACACGTCCCCCCTCTACCCCCCTGACACGTCCCCCCTCTACCCCCCTGACACGTCCCCCTCTACCCCCCTGACACGTCCCCCTCTACCCCCCTGACACGTCCCCCTCTACCCCCCCTGACACGTCCCCCTCTACCCCCCTGACACGTCCCCCCTCTACCCCCCCTGACACGTCCCCCCTCTACCCCCCTGACACGTCCCCCTCTACCCCCCTGACACGTCCCCCTCTACCCCCCTGACACGTCCCCCCTCTACCCCCCCTGACACGTCCCCCCTCTACCCCCCTGACACGTCCCCCTCTACCCCCCTGACACGTCCCCCTCTACCCCCCCTGACACGTCCCCCTCTACCCCCCCTTGACACGTCCCCCTCTCTACCCCCCCTTGACACGTCCCCCTCTCTACCCCCCCTTGACACGTCCCCCTCTCTACCCCCCTCTCTACCCCCCGTGACACATCCCCCTCTCTACCCCCCTCTCTACCCCCGTGACACATCCCCCTCTCTACCTCCCGTGACACATCCCCCTCTCTACCCCCCCGTGACACGTCCCCCTCTACCCCCCTTGACACGTCCCCCCTCTCTACCCCCCTTGACACGTCCCCCTCTCTACCCCCCCTTGACACGTCCCCTCTCTACCCCCTCTCTACCCCCCGTGACACATCCCCCTCTCTACCCCCCTCTCTACCCCCGTGACACATCCCCCTCTCTACCCCCCTGACACGTCCCCCCTCTACCCCCCCTTTGACACGTCCCCCCCCTCTACCCCCCCTGACACGTTTCCCCCTCTACCCCCCTGACACGTCCCCCTCTACCCCCCTGACACGTCCCCCCCTCTACCCCCCTGACACGTCCCCCCCTCTACCCCCCTGACACGTCCCCCTCTCTACCCCCCCTGACACGTCCCCCTCTCTACCCCCCCTGACACGTCCCCCTCTCTACCCCCCCCTGACACGTCCCCCTCTCTACCCCCCCCTGACACTGTCCCCCCTCTCTACCCCCCCCCTGACACGTCCCCCCCCCTCTACCCCCCCCCTGACACGTCCCCCCCCTCTACCCTCCCTGACACGTCCCCCCCTCTACCCTCCCCTGACACGTCCCCCCCCTCTACCCCCCCTTGACACGTCCCCCCCTCTACCCCCTCTTGACACGTCCCCCCCTCTACCCCTCCCCATGACACGTCCCTCCATCCCATTTAATGAGAAATTCAGTAAAGTTCCTGCTAGAGCTACCACCCAACAGATCATACAATCACCAGTGTATCCAGGCTCTAGCCAAGTCAAGTTGCTATTCCCAGTATCTCTATATTGTATCTCTTATACCACGTCTCTCGTCCTTTTGATTTCCTGCCTCACACACTCCTCTATCTCACACACACAAGAAGTGACAATTATTTGTTCTCCTAATGCATTGTATATGCAAGTGAGGGGATGTCAATTTAATGTTCTTGTGATATATAAAAGCTTTTGAAGTAATGAATACACATTGTACTAATAGGAATTAGCAGACTTACCTTTTGGTAAAATAGGCACACTGTTACATTAAAGTATACATATTGTACGTTTGTCACGTCCTGAGAAACGGGCTGCAATGACAGTGGTGAAATGTACTTGTCTCATTATCACCACCACACAAACACAGCCGTCAGGGGGCCTGATGGCTGAGTGGACAGCGCTCGGGATTCGTAGTCCTAGAGTCCGTGAAGTGATCCCCGGCGGAGGAGGAAACAGATGGGCAGTTTTTTTCACCCTGATGCTCCTGTTCACCTAGCAATAAATATGTACCTGGGAGTTACAGCTGCTACAGGCTGCTTCCTAGGGGTGTGTGTGTGAGGGGGGGATGGAATCTCTTGATTGATTGACAGTTGAGAGGCGGGCCTAAAGAGCCAGAGCTCAACCTCCGCAAGCACAACTAGGTGAGTATACAACCGTTATTCAGAGCAACTGAAAAACAATAGTCCCAAACATGACAGGGAGACAGCAAAACTGGAAGTGTTAGAAAGTATGTGCCTTAAATGTCAGTGAGGAAACATTGAGAATGGCGGTATATCAGGTGGCAAGGCTAATCCTGATTTTCATACATAAATAATTGGATATTTAGAGCTAATTCTGTGGCATTGAATAACCTAAACTTTGTAATACCATGACTGAGGCCAAAGTATCTTCTTATTAATATCTGGTATATCAGTGTCAATGGAGTCACAAAGCAGATGAAATAATAGAAGGAATAAATGAAAAATAACAGGGTGTGATAGTTGAGGTGGTTATCAAAATTACTAAAGTGATGTCAAATGCAAATTTCCATGGGAATACCGGTAGCACATAATGAGGGAAGAAAGGAAACAAAGGACAGAGAGGGAAGTAACACTCCTTATCAAAAGGAACTGAATATTTTAGGAACATGACGAGAACACAAACAAATACACAGACTTGACATTACGGGAGTCTTAACAGCAGATGGAGATAAGATTGTACTGTAATTGTGCCAATATACAATCCCACTCAAACAACAGAAGATGCAGACAGTAAGTAATATTAAAACACCAACAAAGCATGCAAGCATAGATACTATAAAAAACAGCAGCAGCAGCACACAAATTGAGGAAATAGACTAGGATTCTTGGAACTCCCACTTTGAGATAGATATATATGGTTGGAAAATTAACGGAAGGGAAGGGAATTATCAGGAGAAGCGCCAAGCCATTACGACTACTGTATATAGCACTTGGAAGGGTCAGGATAAGGATTTGGGATGGGACGGGGAGAAGGAATAGTGTCCAACCACTTGGATGGTCGGGGATTGAACGCCGACCTGCATGAAGCGAGACCGTCGCTCTACCATCCAGCCCAGTTCTTAGCACAACATGTAAACATTAACACAGAGGAAAATGTACATGGAGCGCAAATATTCCACTAAGACCAATGGTCAATATGTTCTGGTCTTTGATTATAAAGTAGAACTTTTAAGTGACAAGAAGAAAACATTTAAAATAAAAACAGAGACATACGAGCAAGGAAAGAAACTATCCTACAGAATGGGAGTTACATACAAATAATAGAATGTACAACTCTGGCACGGGGTCCCCACCTTGTAAAAATACAAAAGGAAACTTGAAACATACAGAAGTTTGGTGAGCTTCACCCATGAAATACACAGGATATAATATGAAGAAAAATTGAACAAACTGGACCTGACAATGTTAAATAGAGGAGAGAGAAGTAAGAGAGGGGGTAGGAGGAACATGATTGTGATGCATAAAATACTTAGGGGGAATGACAGTTGGAAAAGGAGGAAATATTTGCAGTAAGAATAAAAATAAATAGGCATGAAGGGAAGTTAGGTCCAGAGAGGCAAGTGGGTCACAGAGATGTGATAAAATATGCCTCTAATGTAAAAGTACTGTAGTAGGAAAATGAAATGAAGTAGATAAGGTGGTAGTAGAGGCTAATGCCATCCAAAATTTTAAAAGTAGAAGTGATAGGAGATAGGCAAGTAAGTGAGGGGAGGGTCATTGTCTTAGATGACTGAGTAATTGCAAGTAACATGATCTTAAGAGCTGAAGCTCAACCCTGCAGGCACTAATAAATAAATACACATGCATAGCATATAATATTTTTTTGTTCTTTGTAAAAAATATAGAGAAAACTTCTATTCAGAACCTTGTATTGAGCACAGTACCAAATTCTTAATTTGTTTTTTGCAGATATTGCCATCGATTGGTCAGATCACGCACTATGGTGGCCAAAGAAAAATATGTGGCTAACACACACACGCTCCACCCTGGACCAGTATGGGGTGGGTGCTGCAGCTCAGTTGGAGTTCACACCTATGCACAAAACCCTTCGTGTCCAGCTTCCTGACCTTCGGTACATGGACTTTAGGGTTGATTTTTCCAAGAAGACATTCAATGCTGTAGTTCAGCTCTGTAAAGAACTTGGTAAGATTTTAATTTGTTTAAAAATTGTAAAATATTGTACAATACTTACAGTACTTGTTTTCCTTTATAGGTCTGATGTAATTTGTATATTTGTTCATGACATGGGTATCTATGTTGAGCTAGAATATAGCAATCTTCATAGCTAATCCTTACTCTTTAACTTAGAATGTGAAGTTGTTAATATTCTCCTTAATATTAACATTTTTGTAAGCGCCTCACTAATCACTGAACTCTCACGAGTTCAGTGATGCCTGCTAAATAATACCTGTAATTACAGTATCTGAATTTTATTTTGTCAACTCTTAAATGAGCTGCATTGCTCTTAAACTGACCTATTTTTAAGGTATGCTTTCCACAAAATACAAATAGATGGATTTATTGGTTAACAGGTTATGTAAATACAGTACTGTAATTCAAAAGTTACCATTTTGTAATTCGCAAAGATTATATACAGCAGTATGCAAACTGAAGTGACATCTTTATAAGTGTTGTTTTATTGGGCAAGATGACATTTGGTGCAAGTACTGATCATCTGCCGAGTTCGTCTGGCCCTCTAATCAAATTTGAATTTGCCTAAATAGTTTGGTTCCCAATGCAATTTATGTAAATATGGATTGAGAATTTTGTCTGCTTATACAGTACATATTTTGACTGCATGACAGGTATTCGGTATCCAGAGGAGCTGTCTTTCTGTAAGCCCCTGAGTCATGACGACCTCAAGCACAATTACAGTGAAAAACAAATGAAGAAGAAGAGCAGTACTACTGTTAAGAATGGCACACCAGCTGATACAAATTCATTCATTGCCAACAAGAGCCACACCTCCAGTAATGGTTCCTTAGATCGCACAGCAGCATCACACCACTCGCCCAACAAGACTCCTATAAGCTCTCCGGTAACATCATAGCTCTTAAGTACCCAGACCTAGGAAGAAATGTTAATTGATAGTTAAAGTTTCCATGGTTTTTAAAAATTCAATGTAATCTCAACTGTTTCCATAAGTCATGGGGTTTTTCTTTCTAATAGTTTCATTCATATACACATTATAATATTTAGTAATGCACACTTCATTGTAATAATTTTAATTCTGTTTGGTGTCTGGGTTGTATTCTTCCCAATATAATAATAGTTTCAATTTGATTTCTTATACCTCTCTGCTGCAATATCCCACATAGTGTATAAGGTTCATTTTCAGTTCTGTTTTTTTTCTGGCAAGGACTCATGAAGTAGTTCTCCAAGCTTGTATGCTGGTACTGCCAAGCCTTTGCTGAACACTCCAGATTCCCTGAGTCCCATCTTTGTTTACCAAAATCTGGCTCGCTTTATGAGGCCATGTAAGCTTGGGGATCAGAGAGTATCTAAAGCCAAGGAAGACCCACCCACAAGCCTTGGTAAAAACTAGCATTGAATGTAATGAAATGCCTCTTTCTGGTAGGGCCCCAGTGGCTTCCAGAAGCTATTTCTCTTGAGATTGCTCCTATTTATTAGGTTGCATCAGTTGTGGAAGCTGTGTTTGGCCTACTGGGGATCAAGCCCAAAACCTACCCCCCCTCCCCACTCGCAGAGGTGCAGAGAGCAAGTGACACTGCACTATCCCACTAGAAAAGCATTCAAAGTCAGCGAAGCATTGCAAACAGTGCAAGGTTTACAAAAATTGATTCCAAACAACTCCCTGAAATGATTCGGATGAAATGCCCAAATTACTTCACAGTAGCTCAAGCCCTTTGTACCAACATACCAGCACCAGGAGCCTGGAACTCTGGCTCTCTGTCAACTCTCCCAAGTCAATTCTGGAGTAGATGAACCTCCCAAGGGGTTCTGTGAGGTTCTAACACCCCTCCAACTACCTGGAAGGGAGGAAGGATTTTTAGGGAGCTACCAGGGCTTTAGCAGAAAGAGGCATTTCATTACATGCAATGCTGGCTTTCTGAAAGATTCTGTTGGTGGCTCCCTGAAGCTAACCAACCATGGAGAAGAGAAATAAAGGACTTACTAGGGAGGAGAGATAGCAAGTATTAAGGTGAAGTACACACACGAGGCTGGGAAACAAGGTCCAAAGCAACACAAGGACATTATGACTAGGCCCAGGGACATAACCAAATATTGGGCCATCAAGAGCCTGTTAGAATGTCAAAATCATCGTATCTGAATATCAACCCAGGACATGTTAGAAAACACCACCAATGGTTGTGCAATGTATTCGTGAACATCATGGGTGTGATGGGTAGACTTAGGCTGGCTAGATTTACTAACACTGTAGATAACCTGAGAAATGTAAGCCATGGAACAGGAGACCAAGGAACCAGGATCAACCAACAAAGCATCCACCAAGGTAGAATCAGTGGCACAACGGTAACAGTAAAGAGCTGTCACTGGATATATCAAATGATGTACAACTTCTAGCACAGCCTGAGCTCCATCTCAAGGCTCTCCAAATGTACTCACTAGAAAGAAGATGAGAGAGATGTCAAATAATATACACGTGGAAAATACTGGAGGGCCAGGTCCCAAATCTACACAGTAAAATAACAACATACTGGAGTGAACGATATGGAAGAAAATGCAGAATAGAACCAGTGAAGAGTAGGGGTGCCTTAGGCACAATCAGAGAACACTATATAAATATCAGAGGCCCACAGTTGTTCAACGTCCTCCCAACGAGCATAAGAAATATTGCCGGAACAACCGTAGACATCTTCAAGAGAAAACTTGATAATTTTCTCCAAAGAGTGCCAGACCAACCGGGCTGTGGTGGATATGTGGGTCTGCGAGCCACTCCAAGCAACAGCCTAGTGGACCAAACTCTCATAAGTTTAAGTCTGGCCTCAGGCTGGGTTTGAGGAGCAGAAGAACTCCCAGAACCCCATCAAGCAGGTATAAGGCAGGTAGCCAACCAATTATCAATCACCAAAGGACCATGCCAGAAGCGCACCTACTCATTCGTCACTAGAAAAGGAGGCTGCAGACGAAGAAAATGAAAACCCTCCATGCTCTTTTCTCTACGGAGGAGAGCATGATGCTCCCCAACCCAACAGCAGGAAGCTAGGGCCGTATGATCTGTGATGCCACTTGAAGAAAGGCATCCCGGACCAAAGGGGAAGATGGAACGGGATGTAAAGAAAAGCCAGGACTCTGTTGAGTAACCAGGACAGCTCAGGGAGAGCATAAATGTAGACTGGAAGTGAAAAAATACTTGAGACAACATGTGGAACATGGGCAACATGGGCAACAGCGGCTCCACTAAGACCAAACAATAAGTGAACAGTATTAGGCATAAGATGCCGATCAAGAAACAACCACAACAAAAACCGAGTGTTGGAAGTAATGAAAAGATAATTTTTTGGTGATCCCTGGTGGCACCCTGAAGCTGCTATCTCTGATTAGTGTCTATACTTCTAGATTACATCAATCATGGAGTTCTATGGCCTACCGGAGACCAGAGCCAGAACCTGGCAACCTCACTGAGGAGCAGAGAGCTGTGGCATTTATATATCAAATTATTTGTTTGTGCCACCATCGGGAAAGGCACCCAGAAAGTCAGCAAGACAAAAGAAACCACCGCTGGCTTTAAACGAAAGCACAGCCTCGAGAACTGCTAGAATAACTCCCCTATGTAAACAAATGGTTGAAAGTCAATGAAACTAGCACAAGCTTGTTCACCCCCACCCCACCATACCACTTGATGGAGGAGGGAGGAGGAGGCAGCTCAAGGTCAGCCAGCTACTCCATCCTCAGTTCTATGAATGATGCAACAATGCCTGATTCCTTGAGAGGCAGTCTAGCCAATGTTGCACAACATAAGTTGCCAGCACATGGCAAGAGATACTGAACAAGAAGAAAAGACAGAAAGGAGAGCGCCACATGCCCAGACACTGAAGAACAGAGAAGGAATTGACAAAAAATTCCAAAAAACTCCACCATACCATCACTGAAGAAAACTGCAGGTGAGATACCTTCAAGGAATGAAACCACCGAATTCTTGCAGATATGACGAGAAAATGTGTCAAAGATCAGATGCAAAGAGTGAAAGGAAAGTAAGAACCGGTGAAAACCTTATTGGCCCAACCCCTCAAGAGACAGAGCCATGGCAACGTCTAGGTACGGAACCAAGAAGTATCTGAACCAAAGCAGAGATGGCCAACAGGGATCTGGGAAAAATCCTAGAGGCAGGCCTCACCCGGCTAGGGACAGAGACCTCAGCCAGCATGGGAAAAAACCCACAGAACCCACCCCCCAAACTAAACCAGCCAAAGGCACCCACCCATGCAAGAGCCCTGCAACAGGAGGATGGAGACACTGTCACAGAAAAAACCAGGCCTGGGTGCCTAAACACATACAACCACAGAAAGAGGAGGCCCAAAAAGGCCACCCTGAGAGAACACAAGAACTAGGACAAATCGACCACAAAGGAACCATCAGGAAAAAATGGCACAGCTGGCAAAACCCAGAGAACTCAACAAAAGGAAACACACAGCACCCAGTCCCAAGAGCAAAGGCCAATGTGAACCCCATAAGAACAAGCCACCTGGGAAAACTCCTAAACACAACACAAGCCACACTACTGCAACCTAAGCCACCAGCATACGGGAAAGCACCCAGGAACAAAAACCCAGAAAGCCCAAAGTGGAAACCGGCAACAAAGCAGCCAGCAAAGGCCGACAGAGTCCACCCCACTCGAGTGCGGTGTCGGTAAAGTCAAGTGAAACATCAGTAGGACAAAGTGCAGTCACCCATGCAAGTGCCCAAGTGACCCCCAAGGCTCCTGGGGCTGACCCAACACTCACACAGGCAGAGCAGCAGCCAGGAGAATGCCACCCAAAAAAAGGGGAAGTCAATATGCAACCGAACGAGGTTCACCAAGACGGAATCGAAAGCCCAACTGGAACCCAAACCTGCAAGCAGAAAAACTCTGAATCACAACCAGCAGGCATGGAGACCAGTCATAGGTGAACAAAAGCCATTGAGGCCAGTCATTGAGGTAGGCCAACACATGACAATGAGCCACTGCAACCCGAATCAAACTTGCGTACACGTAACGAGCCAAAGCAAAACCAATGGGAAACTTTTTGAAAAGGCCAGACACACACACCCCACACCAAGAGGAAGGAAACCCAGAACCCTGAAAGAATGGGATGAGATGAGGCACAACCCAGAGGTCCAGGAATCCACAAGAATCCAGCCCAAGATGGAGACAGACCACTGGCGAGGCAGGCAGTTAGAAGGGGACAAGAAGAAAACTGGGTGAGTCACAAAGGACAGAAGACCAATGAGCCAAAGGACAGAATGCAAAGAAAACCGGGAAATGCACAGAAACTTGCTGTTATCAACACCAGAACAAACTGGAGAATGAAAGAAGCCTGCCTGGAATGTCTGGAGTCCCCAAAAAGGGGCAGCCAACCTCACTGCAGAACAATGGCATTCGAGAAGCCCCAAAAGCGGAATAACAAAAGGACAAACCGGGCGAACTGCCCTCAACACTGTAGCATGGGGGTGAAAAGGGGCTGCCTTGCACCAAGACCAGCCAGAGAAGGATGAGTATGGAGCCAACTGGGAATGCAAGAAACCCGGCAACTGACACCCAAAAAGGTCTATCGTGACAAACCATGGGAGAAATTCTAGACCAAACCACCTTAAAAAAATGACTCCAAAAAAGCAGGCGCAAAAGGATTATTATGTTCATATAATAACATCACATTAATGTGATTTCTTTGTGTATGAGAATGTTCATTAAGATGACACTGGAGTGGCTGCCATACATGTAATACTTAAGATATTAACAAAAATAGCAGCCTCCACAGTTTCTTTGCACATCCAAATGTCCCAACACCCTTATGTTGGTTTCTAGGTAACAAAGACATATTACCCATTTCTAGCAGAATTTTGGCAGCACAGTATAACAGTGTATAGTATGAGTATTATACCGCCCTTCATTTCCATGCTGTTAGGCAACACACTTTAAATAACATAATGTACCTGGTTCCTGGATGTTTAACCCCATATAGCCAGTATAGCTAGTCCAGAGACTAGCATCTGGGCAACATTTAAAATGTACATGTAGAGATGCATTCCCTGGAAACACAAACCGAAACTGTCTCTATTTTCCGCTTGTTACAACTTGTAATAAAGTTGTTACATCTTGGCTTAACGTGTTTATGACGTATTAGAACGTTGTTACAACTTACTATATTGGTTGTTATAACTGGTTAGGAGGTGTTAAAACTTGTTCGAATGCTGTACCAATGTTGTAGTTTTGGTGTGTGTTTGGCGGGTTAGAAGTATCAGTTAGTGCTCAACTCAAAAGTTACTACTATTCTATGAACATTCAGAAATTTACATTATTCACAGGGTGGAACATGGAGATTCAACAGCAATAATGGGGTGGGCAGTCACAACAGCACCATGGATAGCATTGATGGTGCTGATGATTTAAGTTCATCTCTTGCCAACTCTCCAATGCTTCCTTCTGAAGAGGCACGAAACTCTCTTTTACGACCCAAGTCTCTCCTTGAAAGAGCACGTATAAATGTTGGGTAAGTGATAATAGAATGTTTAGTAATATTGTTTTGTATTGGTTTTTTGTACCATTTTGATATTTACCAACATATTTTCATTCTGTTTTGTTTATTATAATGTGTTTTATATCATTTCTTGCTTCATTTTTGTCTTCATTCTTGTGATAACAATCTCAGTTTGTACAATTCTTAAGCAGTTTGTAGTGCTTCTTTTAAGTGTTTTGCATTTTAGAATTTGCAAAAGTTTGAATTTGAAGGATATATAATGTCACCCTGTTAAGAAACCTGAATTTCTTAACAAATTCTTAAATACTCTATTGATAGGTAGACACTTCTTTTCTGACTTTTGGAATTAATTTATAACATTGTTATTAAGATCATAAACATAACTGATGCCTAAATTAGACTTAAAACAATATATTCATTGTATTTATATAAATAATACAGCTTACATATAAAAGATGCTGCTGCTTCATTCAAAATATTTTACTGCCGTTTTAAACAATTTCTCGCCCATAATGATAATTTTATTATCTATTATTTATCTTCATTTCTCTATCATAGGTCCTTATTTTCCCCGCTACTTTTCTAATATTCATATTCTCTTTCTCTATTCTCTTTTATTCATTTTCAGATGGCTTGACTCATCGCTGTCAATAATGGAACAAGGTGTGAGAGATTTTGACACACTTCTACTTCGTTTCAAGTTTTTCTCCTTTTATGATTTAAATCCAAAATACGATGCAGTCCGCATTAACCTCATCTTTGAGCAGGCCAAATGGGCAATTATGAATGAAGAAATTGATTGTACTGAAGAAGAGATGCTCATGTTTGCTGCCCTTCAGGTTAGTATATCTTCATTATTTGATGAGTTGGGTAAAGGCTTCATTATTTTCATGCAATATGAATAAAATCTAATTTCATCCAGATGAATTTAAATCACAAATGAATAATTATTGAATATTAATGGACAGAAAATGAACATTAAAAATTAAAAAATTAATGTAAAAATAAAGTAAATATAGTAATATTATTGTAATAATAATAATACAGTAATAATAATAAAACCAATAATAGTAATGAAAATAATACACTTAAAATTAATATTTCTGAGAGTCCATCTGGTACAAGAACCTATTGTAATTCTTTGTAAATAGGTTTTAATAGCATTACTGTTTACTTGGCAAGTGATATCATTTGTTAGTTGAAGCCATGTTGTCTGGCAAGAGTAGTATGGGTACTTAAGAACGTCCTTACCATGGAAGAGAAGTCCCGAGTTATTAGAGTAACGTGATCATGGTTGGAGAAGCAGGTGGTTGAATAAGGAACATAACACAGTATTAGTACTTTATCTGATAAAAAGCAATATCTTACATAGTTTGTGAATGAAATAGAGAGCAGTAGTGGAAAAAGATAATGTAAAAACATTGAAACCATATAAAAATGATGGGTTGAATGATGCTGTTTACCAATGATATGCTGTAGTGTAGCCTGGGGTTGGCTGTTAGTGGTGTACGGTTACAGTCTGTAGGTGAAAGGATGGCACTAGGCGTGGACATTGAGGACTTCAAGGCTCATTCATGATAACTACACAAGTTCAACAGACAGTATAACACAGTACTGTACTATAACAGCAATTTGCTACTTTTCAGTTATAAGGACTAGCATGTGCTACAAAAAAAGGGAAATTTGTATTTTATGTGCATAATAGTTATCTATATGATATTTAGATTTCATGCAAATTTGAAATGGTTTTGGAAAAAATTATCTTGATTTTTTGAGGGTGCAGTTTACATAAAATTCAACACTCTGGTCTGATGCAAGTAGATTACAGGCGCCTACTCAAAATCCGACTGTAGTTTTAGATATTTCTCTTGTATATTGGCAAACACCTCAATGAATATGGTTTTTCAGGTATTATTTGCTTGTTAGCGATGTTTGTCATCCATATTTATTGTTTTTTATTTGTCAATGCTTGCCATTTTCTTGATTTTTAGCTTCAAGTTACCCTTCAAGTGAATCAACCACAGCCTGACATGAACAGTGGAAATGAGGATGATATTGATCGTGCCTTGAATGAACTACAGATATCCTTGGAAGGATCTCATGTGGCCTCGACTCCTGCTGATATTATGCACATCCCAGAACTGGCAGATTATCTCAGATTTATGAAGTAAGTTATGCTTTGTTGACTTTTTCTAGAGAAGCCCCTGGTGGCTCCCTGATTGCTCCATGCAAATGGTTCACATTAAATACAGGAGTTCTGTTTGGCTTATTGGGAATCGGAGCCAAAACCTAGCCCACCTCTTCCCCTTCCCCATCTTCTTTCCCCCTCAGGGGTTATCTTGAGATGATTTCGGGGCTTTTTTTTTTTTTTTTTTTTTTTTTTTTTTAGTGTCCCCGCGGCCCGGTCCTCGACCAGGCCTCCACCCCCAGGAGGAGGGGGTGGCCTGTGACAGCTGACTAACACCCAGGTACCTATTTTACTGCTAGGTAACAGGGGCATAGGGTGAAAGAAACTCTGCCCATTGTTTCTCGCCGGCGCCTGGGATCGAACCCAGGACCACAGGATCACAAGTCCAGCGTGCTGTCCGCTCGGCCGACCGGCTCCCTCCCCGGGGTGCAGAGAGTGAGTGACAGTTTGCCACCACACCAGAGAAAACATCCAGAAAATTGGCAAAGCTTTGCAGGCAACTGGAGCTTGATGGTTAATAAGATTGAACCCTTGTAACTGCCAAACATCTCCAACTGCACAGAACAAGAGAACTGTTCAAAATTAGCACAAAACTTGTAGTACCAAATGCCACAATCAGGCAGCCTGTATCCACATGTATCCATCTTTCCTGATCAGTTCTTAGGCTTATGTTTGCTGGACAGTATTGCTCTGAGCCTTTCAGATGTTTCAAGCTCCTCTGCTTCAAGTTAAGTGCCAGCCATAATTGAACTTGTTTCTGCATAGGCCATTTACTTTGTTCTTTGTTTTAGATTTTAGTATTTTGCTCCATGTGCATGTTTTCAATCAAGCTTGTTAGGTGAGCTAGGCATTGTTGTGCTTCAAGCTGCAGGCTGTGTGGGTTCTTTTCCAGCGTGCCCACTAGCACTGCCCTTGCACTGACAGAGATATCTTCTCTGGTGTGTTCAGGAATTTGTTCTCGAGAGGCCAGGGCACTGGAGTGAAGAGCCTCGCTTAGAGCTATTCACGTATTTTTTATTCCTCTATTTGAGCCCCTTTGCTGGGGGCATTCTGTTGGTTGTGCTGGGCTTTGCTAGGTCTCGCATGCTTGTTTATACAACACTGTGGACACCAGTCAGTGCATAGATGTTTTGGATTTGTTGGTGTTTGTCTTCCAGCAAGTAACCTCAGTGCCTTGGTGTCCTGCTTAATTAGCTATCTTTAGGCCCTGGTAATCCTTCACAGGACTTTGGCATGATTGGTTTAGCCCATCGAGCCTGCACTCACCTTGTGAGAGTTTGAAGGGCTCCTATGTATGAGTATGATTGTTCAGCTGCTCCTTCAGGTTTGGTTGCAGGTCCCGTTTGGTGCCTCGGGATCATCGTATTTTCAGAGGGTTCTGTCTTGCTATGTTTTTCCTTCGGTGACTTGTGCAGATTTGCTTCAGTACCTAATGCAGAATTTGGACCTCTTTTTGTTGATGGCCCCATTCTCTTGTTTGACCATGAGTCCATCTTCTCTTATTGGCTGTGGTGTGAGATTCTGGATTCATCCTGGCTAGTTGACATCCCCTCTCTTTTACCTGGGGACTTGGCAAGTGTTTTGTCAGGCCCCACACCCTGGATTGGCAGGTGGTGTGTTCCATCTTTCAGGTTTTCTTGAGTGGCACTCTCTCTCTTTTTTTTTCTCCACTTGATGACTGCCTATTTGCTCTGGCATTACCCCAGGATATGGGCAAGTGCAGGTACCTGTGCTGTCCTGGGCTCTCATTGCAGATGACTACAAGATGTGTTTGCACTTGGCCCCACCCCTCCTCACCATTTCTCACCTTTCCTCTTTCCAGAGGATGCAATGTCTCAAGCTCTGTCTGCAGTAGCCATCTTGTGTTGGCCTATTAATAATTTGTTGTTTTTGTCCAAATTTTTTTGTTCGAGTCAGATTCTCAGGCCATTGTGCTTCCTGTTGTTCCTTTTCTGCTAGATTTTACATCTAAGCACTACGGAAAGATGGTTTTGCTCATGGTACACACCAGTCCTTTCAGTTTGCCCCCTTGACACTGCCATAAAGGGGCATCTAGCTCATTTTGCCAGCTCCATAATAATTTAAAGAGGGAGATTGAAGAAATAGAGCAGAGACTGAAGCAATCATATCAGATTGAAGAAATGCAATTAGACCAGAAAGCTATACAAGAGATCAAGAAAAATCCAAAATATTTCTTCATGTATGCAAAATCAAAATAAAAAACCATCAGTATTTGACCTATACTTATGAGTGAAGGTTCATACACAGAGGACAACAAAGAAATTAGTGAAGGCCTTTATGCTTGATATCCAAACCCCTGAAAATATAACTGATATAAACACGAGCATGGCAGATTTTGAAAGAGAAATTGACAACATGCACTCAGCCCCGGGTCCAGACTCATGGAATTCAATATTTATATAGAAATGCAAAGTGCCAGTAGCACAAGCACTCAGTGTAGTATGAAGAAAAGGCATTAACACAAGGAAGATACCAGAAACACTTAAACCAGCAGATATGTTTCCCCTACACAAGGCAGGGAGCAACAAAGCATTGGCTAAGAACTAGAGACCAGTCACACTAGTGTCCCACGTAATAAAATTGAGAGAGTGGTCAGGCGTCAGTTCTCTAGTTTTATAGACACCAATGATCTCCAAACCCTAGGTCAGCATGGATTTAGAGTTGGAAGATCATGTCTTTCATAGCTACTTGACCATCATGACAAAATTACTGAAGCATTAAAAGAAAAAAAGTGAATGCAGATGTGGTATACATGGACTTTGCATAGACATTTAATAAATGTGACCACAAAATGAAGTCAGTAGGAATAACAGATAAATTAGGGTAATGGATATTAAATTTTCTGTCAAACCAAATGCAAATGCAAAGTCATCCAAATAAAAGAGATTCCAAGCATATTAAAAGCTCTGTACCTCAGGTCAGTCCTTGCACCACTGCTTTTCCATATTTTCATATCGGATATAGAAACAAATACAAGTTACAGCTTCAAATTTTCTTTTGCAGATGACACAAAAATTGGCATGAAAATTACTTCAGTGGAAGACATTGAAAAACTACAAGCTGATATTAATAAAGTTTTTGATTGGGCAACAGAAAATAACACAATGTTTTACATTTTCCCATGGCTCTGCCTCTTTCAGCAGATCAGCCCAACAATGATATTTGCTGGGTTTGACCACCTCTGCTCTACACATCTGGAGTTTTTGACTTGTCTGTTGCAGTTTGTATGGCAAGTGGGTGGCTGGTTTGTTGGTGTCCCACCTGTGTCTTTCATTGCTGCAGTGGTATGAGATTGCCTGGTGCTTGTTTTGCCACTATCTGTCTTTGTTGTCTTTTGTAGGTTTCATCCAGCTGGAAGAGCCCCAGTGGCTCCCTGTTTCCCTCCTTATCTTCCTTGTTTGTTGGTTTGTTGCAGTCTGTATTTATTTGAGAGGTGATCTCATAGATGGTTTGAGTGGGGCTAATAATAAAATATTAGAGGGGCTGGTCTCAAACCTGCTCACAGAAATAACACCACATGAGACCAGGAGGCATGGCAGGATGTGCCGAATACCCCCGTTGAAAAGCAGAGGTGCAATAGGTACGCTGAGGGAGAACTCCATCAACATCAGAGGCCCGAGACTGTTCAGCACACTTCCACTACACATAACGGACATAACTGGCTGACCTCTCACAGTATTCAAGAGAGAGTGAGAGTACTTGATAAATACCTCCAAAGGATACATGATCAACCAAGCTGTAATTACCTAAGTGTAGTTACAGGATGAGAGCTACGCTCGTGGTGTCCCGTCTTCCCAGCACTCTTTGTCATATAACGCTTTGAAACTTTTGAAACGCTTTTAAAGCTGTGATTCACACATCAGGCTGCAAGCAGCCATATCCAACCGCCTGGTTGACCAGTCCAGCGACCAGGAGGCCTGGTCGAGGACTGGGCCGCAGGAACGTTGAGCCCTGAAATCATTACAAGGTAAGGTATGAAGAGTGTCAGGCCAACAGCTGATACTGTTCGGTACTATCGGGTTCTAGCTAGTTTTGTGTTTTTCTTTTGTTTTTTGCATTGTTTGCGGAGTTATTCTGGATGATTTCCCGGTGAAATGTCGAAATGCCAATTTGCTCCCTGTGCCTCATGTGAAGGGGGCCAGGTTTTGGTTCTGGTCCCTGGTTGGTTGGGTTCTTATATGAAAATATTTATATAAATATTTAACACAATATAAAAGGTTTGAATATACAGGTATACATTATATATAATTTGTATACATTATTTTGGTCTTATATTTTATAGGCCACGTCGGTTCACATTGAAAGGATTCAAGCAGTATTATTTTACATGTAAGGATATGAGCTTGCGATATTATAAAAACAATGAGAGCACCAAGGAAGACCCCATTGAAAAGATTAATCTCCGCGGCTGTGAGGTGACTCCAGATGTCAACATTTCACAACAGCGTTATGGTATCAAGTTGGAAGTTCCTGCATCAGATGGCATGACTGACTATATAATAAGGTGTACCTCAGTAAGTACTTTGTTATTGTCTTAGTTCTTTTGCAGGGTGAGAGATCTAGGTTCAGGTTGAGAGGGTGAGAGATCTAGGTTCAGGTTGAGAGGGTGAGAGATCTGGGTTCAAGTTGAGAGGGTGAGAGATCTAGGTTCAGGTTGAGAGGGTGAGAGATCTGGGTTCAGGTTTAGAGGGTGAGAGATCTAGGTTCAGGTTGAGAGGGTGAGAGATCTGGGTTCAGGTTGAGAGGGTGAGAGATCTGGGTTCAGGTTTAGAGGGTGAGAGATCTGGGTTCAGGTTGAGAGGGTGAGAGATCTGGGTTCAGGTTGAGAGGGTGAGAGATCTGGGTTCAGGTTGAGAGGGTGAGAGATCTAGGTTCAGGTTGAGAGGGTAAGAGATCTAGGTTCAGGTTGAGAGGGAGAGAACTAATCAACATGAAGGGTGGTTTGTCATGAATCTCACTGTTGATCTTGTACATAATTTTGTTTCCCAAGATCACATGCCTGAGGAAGGATGTGCAGCACGGAAGAGGGTTCGACTTGCCTGTCTCCTTAGCATTTACCAGTAAACTGTTATCATAGTTTAGCTTAATCACACTAGAAAGATATTTAACATTGTTTATGACAAATCTTATTAGCAAAATATTAATAATACTTTAAATTATGAATTATGCTTAAAAATGTAAATTTTATAAATAGTGTAAGGAAATTTTGAATTATATTAAACTTCTTACATTTTATGAAGATCCTTCTTTTTCGATGAAAGGGGGGTTTAAAAGTTCATAATTTTAAAGTTATTTTCATTAATTGTATGTCTTGAGTATATACATGAAAAAATTATATATTTCAATACTGTATTGACACATTTTCTTATAATTAAATATTATATATCTTTATATAAATGTAATTGATATTTTGTTATAGGAAGAACAGTATGCTCGTTGGATGGCAGCCATGCGGTTAGCTTCTAAAGGCAAATCATTAGCTGATTCATCCTATGACAGTGAAGTCAAGTCTATCTTGGCTTTCCTTTCTATGCAACACCCAGCTCCTGCCCCAGTTCTTAATCCAGAGAGTTTGGACATTCAACCAGAACACTACATGGCTCCACGATTTGTACGACGCATCCGAGGAAAGGTCAGCAAGTTCTCTCTCTCTTTATCCTTCCCCTGTCATGAGTGTATGGTATATCTCTTTCCTTCCTTCCATTTCTTTCCCCCCATCCCATCCCAAATCCTTATCCTGACCCCTTCCCAGTGCTATATAGTCATAAAGGCTTGGCGCTTACCCTCTGATAGTTCCCTTCCCTTCCCTTCCCTCATTTACCGACACCTTAGCAAGAGATTTCTCGGCCTGGTCATCTCGTGCTCTGGTGACTTGATTCTACTTAGCTTCTTCAGACTCCTCCCTACAGAAAGGTTTAGTTCCTTTAGATTTTCAATATTTTTCCTTTCCTTCTCGTTTCAGGCCAAGGCAACTACTATTTATCAGAAGGAGCAACTTAGTAGTTTAAGTTCAGAAATAAGACTTGAGTGTAGATGAAATGCTCTTTTCTGAGCAATCCACTCGGTTGTTTCCTTACTTTCTTGTTTGTCCATCCTTCCCTATGCATTTTTGAGGGTGCATTGGGATTAAAACTAAGTGGATCCTCAGATAGCCTGTGTGTACATAGCCAGTGGTCACCTACTGATGGGGACGGGAAATAACCAGATGGTGAATTAGCATTTGATAGAAATAACACAGGAATACTTCGTGGTCCCCTTTAGCAAAATAGTGAATAGAGAAGGTTATTTACGTGTAGATGACTGGACCTTCTGTGGTTATTTATGGTTGGTTTAAGAATTCTCCTGTATTCCCCTTTCTCCAAGAGGGGCTCTGTGGTACAGTTTGAAAAGATACCGACTATGTCGGGGTTGATGAATGTTAAACTAATTTTAGCTGATATCAATTGTGGCTGAAAGAGTGGGAACGTGACTATGGGAGCAACTGAATGACTTGTTCAGAAAGTAGTTTTTCATCTATACTTACTGTTATTTGTGTTTATTGCAGGTTCTGTTTTGTTTTGTTTTGTATAGAAATTTGTTTGTAATCTGAAGTATACTACTAGTATATTACATGGGAAATTTGTTCCCTCTTGAAAGGTTATGATGGAGATACTTACCTTGATTGCTGTAATCTGACGAATGAATATCTGGTTTTATGTTATATGTAACATATTTAAAAGTGTTCAGAAAGAGAAAATATTTTCAATAATACCAACAATGTTTGTTCTTTCCACAGGACTCAAGACTTTTGACTAAACAAATATTCTATATAACTTTCATTTGAGATAAACTAAAGTTTCCAGTCAGTGTTCAACATCACAGAACTGTATTAATAAATAGTAATAATGTTATTTTTCTCTTTTTCTAATGGTAGCCAGGCACTACTTGTATACCTGGACCTTCGCCGGTAATTCTGGAATTATGTGTATAATTTTGTTATTTAGATTGTTGACAGTAGTTGCTTACTTGAGCCCCAGTCTTCTTTCTCTTTGTTGTTGTAATTGTTGCATTTATCAGTATTGTACAGTGAAACCTGCTTGAACACCATTGTTTATCTGGATCTCATTCACTGTGTTTGATGGTTTGTTGCAGCTAATCATTCTAATTTTTGGACACAATTATTGTTTATATTTGTGCGAAGGTTAGAATGCAGTTATGTGCTTGATCATCAAATCAATTTGAAAAAGTACATTTTATTTTAAATAATAATGTTTGTAATACTTTTTTACATATTTTACCACTTCACTCTAGTTCAGGTAAGTTGTGTTGTTTTCCATTGGAACCGATGTTACTCGAGGAATTAAATCCAACCAGTGCACTTGGGGTTGTTTGAGTGGGTTTCCACTGTGCAATATATATTTGCATTCCAGATCCTAGAATCATAGTACTATACTGTACAATAAATTGTATTTGCATAGTTTCTATTTAGACTTGTATCTGTAGATGCTTATTTGAGTCTTCATCAAATATGTAGCAACATTAATGATATATTTTGTATATACTATATTCCTAAAGATAAAAGTTAGCTTTGTTGCTCAAAGTTCTGATCATAATTTTACTAACCATACTGTCTACAGTATTTTATTTTGAGAAGCGCAGTACTTACTGATAGTTTTTTATTGTCATCGTGTCCTTTAGCGTTGCTGTTTAGAAAGTGGCTTACTGTCTAGCTTCCTGGCTCTTAACAGTGTTGTAGTGTATACATAGATGTTACCCTATAAAAAGTCATCACTTTTATTAGTAAATGTATCCACAGTTTTGCATGTGAAAATTAATTTTGGAACATGATCAAGTTGAAAAAATCTAGAGCGAATCCATGTTCTCAGCCTAGTTGTGCTTGCGGGGGTTGAGCTCTGGCTCTTTTGTCCTGCGTTTCAACTTGTCAATTAACTGGTGTACAGATTCCTGAGCCTACTGGGCTCTTATCATATCTACATTTGAAACTGTGTATGGAGTCAGCCTCCACCACATCACTACCTAATGCATTCCATCCTGTTAACTACTCTGACACTGAAAAAGTTCTTTCTAACGTCCCTGTGGCTCATTAGGGGACTCAGTTTACACCTCTGTCCCTTGTTTGCATACCACCCATGTTAACAGTTTATTCTTATCTGCCCTGTCTATTTCTCGTGTGTGTAACTGTGAAAGGTGGTTTATACACTCATACACCATCTGTATGAGTGTTTGTGTGTATAATTACCTTAGTGTAGTTAAAGGGTGAGAGCTGTAGCTTGTGGTGTCCCGTCTTCCCAGTACTCTCTCATATAACACTATGAAACTACAGTACTGACAGTTTTGACATCCACGACCTTCTCACTTAATTTGTTCCAACCGAAAATTCGTAGGAACCATGATGAGGATTCGAACCTATGCGCTGGATATCTCCAGAGCATAGGTTCGAATCCTCATCACAGGCTCCTACGGATTTTTGTCATTGATACATCACATTAGTGTGATTTCTCTCTGTGTATTGTTCCAACAGTCTATTGTTACTGAAAGTACATTTTCTAATATTTTTTCAGCAGCTTTGTTTAGTTAGCTTAAATTCTTTATTAATTTTGTCAATTCACATTACTATTTTGCACATAGGGCAATCTACGTACAAAATATTAGCTCTTTTTCTTCTATCTTCTACCTTTGGCATATTTAATGCCTCTAACCTCTCCTCGTAGTCTTTCAGTTCCAGAAGCAATTTAGTTGCATGTCTTTGCACCTTTTCCAGTTTGTTGATGTGCTGCTTAAGATATGGGCACCATGTGTGTGGGTGTAATTACCTCATGTGTAGTTACAGGATGAGAGCTACTACTCGTGGTGTCCCTGTCTTCCCAGTACTCTTGTTGTATAACGCTTTGAAACTTCTGATGGTTTTGGCCTTCCACCACCATCACTTGTTCCAACTGTCTACCACTCTGTTTGCAAAAGAAAACTTTCTAATATTTTTTGGCACCTTTGTTTCCTTAGCTTGAATCTGTGTCCTTGTTCTTGACATTTCAGGAATTCCTATTTGTCAATTTGGTGTGTATGTGTGTAATTACCTAGGTATAGTTACAGGATGAGATATGCTCTTTGGTATTTCTGTCTTTGGTATTATCTTTGTCACATGAAGTTTTAAGTGTCCAATGGTTTTTCCCTATACTATCTTATTAAATTTGTTTCCAACCATCTATCACTTAGTTTGCTAAATAAATTTTTAATTTTTAATTTTTTTTAGTGCCTTAATTTTTTAACTTAAAAAATTAACCTGGCTCTCAATGTTGTTGATTAAAAAAAAGTCTCTTGGTATACTGTATATCTGTATATATTTTTTGTTTGTGTCACAAGTTTTGTCTGGACTGATCATATCATCTGTTTGGGCAATGTCTTACCAGTTATAGCATATTAAGTGCCTCCAACCTCTCTTTATAGGAAGGTTGGAGTTTTGTACACCAGAAAGCCTACCCATGATACATATACAGTTATTGGTATGACTCTTTCATGATCCAGCTATATTTAGGTACTGTATAATATATGACTTTGTTGTATCATAGGTTCTTACGTTAGAAATTATAATTTTCTAGGTTAGTGATGTCTGTAGAACGGTTTGTTTTAATAATGTTAAAGCAGTGTGTATGCCTGTAATTTTAAGTATTACTTGGGTTATTTCACAGGTATTGTGTATCATCATGCTGGTACCAGTAATGCTAGTGTTAAATCCTTTCATTTAACACACACAACAAATAAGTGAAATATGAATGGGCCCTTAGATAGTATTAGATGCCATAATTTTTTGTCTTTTGAACAGGGGGGTTGGTGTGGAGGACCAATACCTGAATATATGGTAAATTAATCATGCGTGTGTGTGACGAGTTTATAATCTCCCATCACCATCACATGCTTAAATATTTGTTAACGGAATCCTTGGTTTTCTGAGAAATGGCGGCCCCATTTAAAGTTGTTGTGCATGTTTGCAGACAGAACCTGACGTTTACCGATCTTATGTTAACCTTGATTATCGTCTGTGTTTTAACAACACTTCCATAATTTTTTTAAGCATATTGAAGTTTAGTACAATACCTTGCTTTTTGTTATTGTGTGATATGTTGCTGCAATACTTTTTTGGTTTATATTATTTAAATTAGTCCCTGTGGTTTTATATCTCCATAATCCATTTTCTTTCCTAGTTTGTGATTTTTAAACCTATCATAAATAAGTGACTGTTTGGGGAAACACTGATAACCAATTTGCTTGAATTCCCTCTCCTTTCGTGATGGAGGTTTTTCTGTTGTGGCCACTTCCTCTGGGAGAGGTTTGCCGAAGCCTGTTGGCATAAAAAGCATTATATGCTTCACTATTTTAATTCATGGTATATGTTCAATACCTAAAGATAAGTTATTTTTGTATTTACATTTATTTTTAATTTCACATTTAGTAGTGTTTTATAATTTGTATTATATTTAGTGTTTTATGATTTTTTTTATTTTTTTTATTTTATGTACTGTTGGCCCTGTACTCTTTATATGTATTATAGAATGGGTCTGAATAACAAAATTTAAATTTTCCAAGTTCCTTGCCTATGAAAATATAATACAAATTTCATTTTAGAAGATAGTGAACTTGATTATGAAATTACTGTAGTTTTACTATGTTTACTGTAGCTCCTGTGTTTGTGATGAGTAAGCTGCAGCTTATCGTACATTTACAACACATCATTTTTTGCGCTCAAATGTATTTATTTGTTGCTCTTTAGTTGCTATATGTCTGACTTTAAAACTAAATTACAGTGTCATCTGTATTTTTGCTACTTTAGGTAACATGATTTTTTTTTGTTTTTAAGTATTTCTCCTGAATGTTCCCTAAAAGAAGCTCGGTTAATGTCCATATTGCAAGTTCATGACAATCAGGTCACAGTGACAGTCATACCAAGTGAACTTTCCAAAACTTCTGGTACTGATTAAGAACTCTATCCACTCCAGAGTGATCACAGAAATGACACTATAAGTAAGGAAAGCCTTTCCAAGCCCTACTTGGCATCAGTAAGATTGCCTAGTAACACTGACTCGACTGCTAGTTTTCCAACTGGACTCCTATCACCACTGTGTGGTAGCAGCCATGCCAACCAAGGGTAGATCTACTTTGAAACTAATGAAGCTTAAGCATAAGGGCCCCTGATTCTGGTGGGGCCTCAGAAGCAACTTTAGTCCACATTATTTAAACATTTTGCCTCTATATATCAGATTTAAATCAGATTTAATTTGAACTCATCTGGGTCTATATACCCAGATTCAGTCTGGATAACAGTGGTTACCCAGGCCTGGATAAAAGTGGTTATCTTGACCTCATTGCTGGTTGCAAAGGGGCCTCCCCTTCATAGTAGTTCAAGCTTCAGAGTCTCAAATTGTAGGCCCACCACTGATGCCAACACCAGGTCCTCAGCCACGAGCCTTTATTACATTCCTCCAGATTCATTCCTGGGATTGTTTAGGTAGATTTCAGACTGGATTTAGTTATTTGAACTTGAGCTGGTCACTTGTTTAGGCATTACATGTATAATGACCAGTAACTTGGTTATCTTCTGTGTTCTGGCCCATTTCATACTTCAGTAAAGTAGTTGGTTCTTTTGCTTGAGGTTTCCAAGGATAATTGTTGGTCCTAGGTATACTGGGCTCTCTTGAAGAAGACTTCATTATCTGTCAGGTAAGCCATTTGTTTTCCCACTCAGGCCTCACCTTTGCTGAGTTTTTCAAGACTGCCCTTAGTTGTGCTGAAAATTTACTGTCCTGTTAATGGTTACGAGCAGGTGTTTATCGCTTGATACTATTGGTAGTTGAGAATTGATTCAAGATCTACAAATTGCTGCTTGGTGCATCCAGGTGGAATGCCATACACAGTTTTGCTTCTCCCAATGGTCACCCTTTTTGCCTCCAGCATTTCTACTGTTGGGTGCAGGGTTACTACCACTCTAGGGTGTGTTCAGTCTTTGTTCAAATCTTTGTTTTGTGGTTTCCCTTATTATGCAATTGGTAAATTTGAGATACCTGTGTTTAAATACTTATGCTGGTCGACTTGTTGCTCAACTCTTTGGTGGTTTTGCTAGATTTCCTTTTTTTAAGAGGATAGTTTAATCCATCTGGTTCAGATGACTTGAGTTCTCAAGACTGGAATGGCTCCTCTCAAATCCAGCATTTGATTGCTCCAGCCAATGAAGTTTCAGCTGGTAAGTGTTTGTCTTCCCAACCCCTCTATTTGATTTACAAAGGGGGTTTATCTGGGGAAATAATTTACCTAGAAGCATTGCATTTTTCCTACAATTATGTTGAGGGAGTGTTACTTTCCTTCCTAATGGAAATCTGTGGTTCTGGTTGTGGAGCTGTTTTTAACCAAGGAATAGCCATGGGATGCAATTTGCTCCAGAGCAGAACTTGGTAACTGGATCTTCTACTTTCCTAGGCAAGGAGGGATTGGTAAGGCATTCTGTCTGCTTCCTATTGACTCTTCGTGTTGAATTCTAGACCTGGCATCAGATTTCTGGTTTGGGGGTATTATTCATCTTCATACTAAGTTTGAGTATGATGCTTCTTCATTTTTGCCATGAGTCCAGCTCATTACCTGCTGGTGGTGGACAATTTCCAGTATAATACTTCTAAGCTTTTCATAGTCTGTCTTCTCTGCTGTTCAGAGTAGGTGGATCATGAAAGCTTTCCTTTCTATATAGACAGGGCCTAGGCATCTGAACATGATTTTACTTAGAGTTTAGTTCACCCTTGGCCAGCTTCCTTTGTTTTCCTCTGAGTAAAGGCAGTACTGTACTTCTTTCACATACTCTTGCTTTTGGGAAGATCTGAGCGAAGTATCTTGGAAATCAAGTTTTTGAGTGTACCATGTTTAGAAAGCTTGGTACTTGGATGCTCTCATTCCTCTTGAGTCAGTGATTCTGCTGTGTGCAATGTTTCCTTTCTGTTAGTTCAAATGTGATGGGGCTTGAGGCTGGGGACCTGGTGTTGGTGCAGGCTTCGCCACCAGTAGAGCTGGGAAAGGTTCGAGTGTTGTAGGTGTATTGTCTGTGAGAACTCTTGGCTGGATTCAGCTTTTCTGCCTAGTGTTAGATAAGCCAGGCAGGGATGTTCAAAGGAGAACTGTACTGGTGCAGAATGTCACCCTGCCTTGCTCCATGAGGCATTCTGTCAAATTGCACTAGCTTTAATTTTCACTCAAATGCTTAATTCGTATAGCTAAATATTGGGGGCTGGAAAATATTGAAGTACATTATAGTAAGCTACATATCAAAAGCAAGCACGCACTGTACATGCTTTATTTTTTTATTCCACTTGATAATTATTGCTGTTATACAGTACTATATTTGCATCAGATCTTATTCAAATTATGAAAAAAAATTCGTAAAATGGAAAGATTGTTTGCTAAATGCATTTTCTGTAATCAGCGACATAAACACTGTAAAATCTGTATATATTTCCTGCTATAAATAGAGTGGCCACTTATTTACAGTATTTAGTAGTAGTGTATTATAGTATCTGTTTATTACTGTTTGATAGTGATTTGCATTGATCAAAGATTAAGTAATTATTCATAATTACTTTTTGCCTTTCATAACTTATATTTCTTTGTATTACGGGTATTGCTATATTTGCAAAATGCAGCATTAAACTCCTTAAGGGCTATGGTTGCTCAGATTTTGATTTTTAGCTAAAGTAATTCCAGAAAGTGTCAAAATAATTCATTGCTGTATATTTATATTTCTTACTTGTTGTTCTCTTGGATATGGATAACTTTTCAAGTTCATTCAATGGATTTTATTCTCATATTTACACACATTCTTAATATATTTTCTAGGCAGTTCAACGCATATTGGAAGCTCACGCTAATGTAAAGGATTTGCCACTGACTGACGCTAAGCTGCAGTACATTCGTGCTTGGCAAGCTCTTCCAGAGTATGGTATTGCCCTCTTCCTTGTCAAGCATATGGGACACAAGGTATGTTTCTTAAACTATTAGTTCTTTCACA
Source organism: Procambarus clarkii (assembly GCF_040958095.1). Taxonomy (NCBI): domain Eukaryota; kingdom Metazoa; phylum Arthropoda; class Malacostraca; order Decapoda; family Cambaridae; genus Procambarus; species Procambarus clarkii. The sequence continues at coordinate 18,305,580 of NC_091156.1, forward strand.
CTTACGGAACTTTATTTATATTAAAATCTCTTAAACTGAAAGTATGTAATTCATTCATTTCAAACTACCAGTTGAGTGCACACAATTCAGAGTTTTTTTTTTCAGAGAAGAACATTCCAATTTTTGTCTTGCAAAAGTCATGAACAGTGAACAGTTTCTTCAATATTTTCACTGTTCATATATTTAAAAGTGATTCTGAAGTTGGAAAGTGCAGCATAGGGTTCTTGTGCCCTGTCCTTTATGTTGTTCTCTAGTGACAGTTTACTATCCAGAACCACTCCTAGATCTCTTTCATTAACAGAATACTTTAAAGCCTTTCCACATAATTTGTAGATTGTGTGTGACCTATTTTCTCCTATTCCATAATGTGGCCATAATTCACATTGGATTCCATCTGTCAAACATTGCTCCATGTAGTTATCTTGTCTAGGTAATCTTGAAAGGCATGAAAATCATCTGATTCTGTATTTCCCTCTGGTAGATCCTTCATGCAGACAATGAGCATTAATGGTGCTAGAACTTAACCCTGTGGTACTCCACTAGTAACATTTCTCCAGCCTGGTGCATTGCCTTTGATTACTACCCTCATTTTTGTCAGAAAATTGTTCATCGACATCAGAAGTCTTCGCGTCACCCTTTGTTCCAGTTTTTAGAACAGCCTCCTATGTGGGACTCTCTCAGAAGCCTATTTTTATGTCCAGATAAATGCAGTCAACTCTGCCATCTCTTTCATGTAAAGTCTGTGTGGCTCTCTCATAAAACATTACTAGGTTTGTTACACAGGATCTACCTGTTTGACAGCCACACTGTTTCTATATCATTGCTCTCTAGTTCTACCTATTTGATTTTAATGACTTTTTCTAGTATTTTGACATCCACATTTTTCAACAATTTAAGTCTGTAAAGGATTTTATCCTGTATAGATATTACTGTAAAGGATTTTATCCTTTACATACAACTTTTGTTTACTAAATTTATAGAATTGGCCTGGTCCTGTTTTACATTCTTTTACTATCTCATTCTCAAAGTTTCTTTCTGTCTCTCCTCACTGCCATATACTGTAGTTGTTTCTTGGATGTTTGTATTGGTGGTATGTCTGAAGGGTACCTTACCATCTAGTTGCAAACCTCTAAACTTACTTAAGGTTCTTTTTATTCTTTGCAAGGTGTGGATTCCATTCTGTGGTGGTGCATTCTCAAGTAATGGTGTCACATAGGTTGTGTGTATGGACTTGAAAGCATTCTTGTTTAAATTCTTAAATGACATTCTTACATTTGCTAACTTCCCATATGTTCCCTTTCCTTTATGATGTACTGTAGTTAAATTCAGGTTTCCTATCTCCCTTACCCATTTTCATTAACCTTATTTGGATTGAATTCCAGCAGCTATTTATCTGGCCACTCCTGAAGTTTGTCAAGGTCATTTTGAAGTACCCTACAGTTCTCTTTCAGTTTTTACTCTCATTAAATTGGCATCATTGGCAAACATTGACATGTACGAGCTCAGTCCTTATATGAGGTCATTTACATAAATAGAGAGATAGAGAGATGGTCATAGGACAAAGCCCTTTGGACAAAGTCCCATCTCAAATCCTTATCCTGACCCCTTCCCAGTGCTATATTGTCGTGGTGGCTTGGTGCTTTCCCCTGATAGTTCCCTTCCCTTCCTTTCCTTCATTTCTCTATTGATAATGCCATCCAATTTTTTCAGCGAGAGGAGTTGCTGGGTGTTGCATTCAACAGGATTATGCGAATGGACCCTAATACAGGTGACCACATAAAGACATGGCGCTACAATACCATGAAGGTAAAATTTCTTTATTTGATTTGTTCACTGTCATTGTTATTGTGGAAATATATGTAAAGTATTGGGTAGTTCCATCTTGGGAAGACCGTGTGAATAGTGCTCACTTCATTAACCACTGTACTGTGCCCATCATGATATCATAGGGTAAAGTGGGTGTGCCAACCTACATATGATGTTTGTTGGTACAGTATATTGTAAAATTCCAAACTTCTGTGGGTACAGAAGGCTGCTCTGTTCCTCAGGGCACCAGTAACAGACGCCATCTAGAAAAAAAATTGTCTGCATCCCTCCTGGCTGTGAGAGCCTCAGTACTGCCAGAACAACCAAGGCTGGTGCATGTAGCTGGGGCTTACAGCACAGCTGTGCAAGTTAGGGCCACAGCACCACTTAATAATGACTAAAATGTGCAACTGAAATTATTTTGCAATGATAGTGTCATAGATGATCCTGACTGTAATAAAAATTATGCAAAAGGTTCAGATATCAGTGAACACAAAACTCTAGTGATGATATTCACATTAGCAGGCAGACAGTCACAGCACTGGTTTCGAACTTCCGAGGTTTGTGAATCTTCACATCATGCAACATGATCTCATGTTCCTTTAGAAAATAATCTTGTGGAAAATTAATCATATTCATGATTTAGTAATAGGAATCTGATAATGGATAGCAGTGTTCGTAGTAATGATAGCAATGTACATAGTATATTTCTGGGGTATTTTGCTGTCAAATAAAGTTGTCTGCTCGAGTCAGCTGGTCATAGTGTGTAGCTCTATACTGTTCTAAGATTTCATTACCACACACACCAGAATTACTTAGTGGTTCATTGAGTTGGTCCAATTTCTGTGGAGAGCCCCTCTGGCTCCCTGGAGCTTACCGGACTGATATGTATGTATGTATTAGACCGTGGCATCAGTCAATTCGATTGCAGTTCTTGCCTACTGGGGACCACGAGCCAGAACCTGGCCCCCCTTCAGAAAGGCACGAGGAGTAATGGCCTATAGAAACCTCCAAGTTATTGGAAGCATTCCTTGTTTGCCATCGACTGGGTTAGGCACCCAGAAAGGTAGGCATTCCAAAACAAACACCACCTGGTTAAAAATTGCTACCGAAAACTGAGCTATCAAGCAGAACTCCCAATCCCGATAACAAGCATGACATCACAACCGCCGCCACGCTGCTGTCTGCACAGCTCTACCCTCCCTGGAAGAAGGAAGGGAAGTCCCAAACCCCCTGTGCCAGCCAGCCAACTTCGGTTCTGAGGGTGAATATAAAAAACCCAAATACTGCCGACCGGAGGGAAAGGGGGTTGCTGGGGGGCCTCCGGAACTCACCAGGAAAATGGCAACTCGCCCAGAAAGAAAAAAATTATCTTTTATCTTTATCTTGAAAGATAATGATAAAGATAAAGTAAATTAAGCTTTCTTAATCTTTCTTCACAAGAGAGGTTTTAATTTCCAGATCTAACTGTATCATCCTTCTCTGTACACTTTATCAAGAATTTATGTCCTTTTCCAATGGACATGATGTCCAAAATTGAACTGAATGTTCTAAATGGTGCCTAGCAAGGTCAAGACAAAGCTGAAGAATAATGTTAGATGTTTTATTACTTATATTTCCTGTTGTGAATACTGGCATTATATTAGCTTTATTTTGGACATTTATACACTGATTTCTTAGATAAGATCCCCCTACTAATCATGACACTTTAGATATCTTTTTCCATTCCCCAAATAGCTTGATTTTGTATCCTTCCCCCATATATATTGGTAAACAAGCTCAACCACCACCACCAGCCTGTGTTGATTACATCAGCTAGTGCTCATTATATCATTACATCCCATGTAATAACCACACCTTCCTCTTTTCATACAGTCAAACTATGTCTATTGTTCTAATAAAACTGGTAATTTAACCTGCTACCGTGCCAATGTTTTATGTACTGTGTATATATATATTTCAGGCCTGGAATGTGAACTGGGAAACACGACACATGATGATCCAGTTTGAGGAAGATAATGTGGTATTTTCATGTCTGACTGCTGACTGCAAGGTTTGTGTTCTAGGCTCTGAAGTACTACAGTTTTGGTTGCGTCTAGGTGGTATCCTAGTCAGTCACAATACCACATTTTGAGAAAATAATGCTCACTGCTATCCAATGATAAGAATTAGAAATGTCAATTCAGTTAGTGGTTGGAAAGAGCAAGTTGCTGTATTTTTATGTTGATTTTACTGTTAGGTATATAATAAGTAAAGTTGAACATATACCATCAGATTTAAATGTTAATTTTATGGTTTTTTGAGATTGATTTTGTAATGCATTAATGATGGTATCCTACCTGATTTTTATAAAACTCTTCACTACTCATTTCTAAGTATCATACAGAAAGATCTCCGAATCTATTTTAAGTAAATGCAGTCCGTGAAAGGATTTTCCCAGGCCATCTAGAATTGACGTGGCAACCTTGCATTATCACCTAACTTATAATCCTTAGGTAAAAATTACCGGTCACCCTTTTGCCAAAGTCAGGTCAAAAGTCGCTCTCGCAGCAACTAAAGTACTCTCTCACTAGAGGCGTGTTCTCCACTTAACAAGTCAGCTTTTAATACAAATTAATGCATATTCTTTTAATACCAGATATGTAACCTTCTAAATAAACAGCTAAACTGTTACACCCTGACCCCACATGGTGAAGGCTTATACTCCCTGTACTTAATGGAACAACATCCTGCTTCCCTCTGTCCAAACTGCATTATTCCACTTAGTCGTGCACCTCCTTGTCAATTGCCCTGATTTTCTGGTTGCTCAAGTGTCTCCTAATATCCATTGTGGTTGTTTGTCTCTCATTAGAATCTATGGTGAATTGGATACGTTTGATATCTTTTGCCTTACGTCCTCCTGTTCTTGTATTGGCATCTTGAGTGATATTTAGCAGTTCTTGAATATCTTACAACACAAATGGTTCTACATGGTCTTCATGGCTTGATGTCTTCTTTGGTAATCTGTTAACTGGAGGAATATAAAAACTCTCTAGAAAGGTTTCATTTTGGAATGAGTGAAGCTCTACTTGAAATGAAGTTAAAGTAATAACCAAGAGGAGACAGACGGATAAAGACAAATGCAATGTCAGACAAACATACTGATATAAAGAATGATATTTTGTTGAATATTATGGTTTTTATACTTATTGCACATTAGATTCAACGAGATAATGAATTGCCATATTTTTCACATTTTGTGTTAAACTAGACCACCCATTACAAAAGATTCAGTATAGAAAAAAAATTCAGCTTTTTCATCCAAATGTGAATTGAACATTACACATGAATATGGTAAGTATTTATTTGCCAAAGCAGATTCTATAATATTGTGTATATAACAAAAAATTGCTATTGTTTGCTAGTTTTTTCTAAGATGTATTTACAATATCTTGTGCTTTTATTTTGCAGTATTGTTTTAAAATTTGACTTGCAAAACATATACTGTAGTTAAGTAGTTTTAGTCAGAAAATTAATCCAACTTTGTTTGGTTTAGCTAATTCTGAAATATAGTAAACTGAATGTCGAAAAATTGCCCGGGGTACTGTACAGGGCAGTATTTGTGCATGATAGGGCAAAATTATAATAAATGAATAAGTAAAATATCTGTTTTGAACCTTGCTACTCATCTTGAGCAGCTCATGACACATTACATTACCTTCTTTTGTAATTTATTGACCAAATATTCCAGGTTGTGCACGAGTTCATTGGTGGATACATCTTCCTCTCCATGCGTACAAAAGATGCCAATCAAAATCTCAATGACGAACTGTTTCACAAGTTGACTGGTGGATGGGTCTGAAGTGTCAAGACTCCACTCTTCTTGAAATGGTTATTTTAATATCTTAAATGTTCAGCAAACTATTGCATGAATAACTTTTATTGACCTAAAAAATTCATGCTTATGAATTTAAAAATGTCATTATTGAATAATTTTTTACTGAAAATACTAAAGTCATTTGTGTACCGTTAGGTCCTGATGTACTGTATATTTAAATCTGAAAATGTAAGTGGACAAGGTTCAAACAAGGTTAACACAAAACAGATAGTGAAGCTTTAAGGTTTTCTGTATTGTACGAGTTAAATAAAAGTTAATCAGGGTTTCTTCCATCATTGCCATCTTATGGCTTGAAGTCTCGAATGCTTCCAAGAATAGTGACAAGTGACATTGTTACCATATATAGTTATATCTGTTCAAAATAAATAATTTATTTGTTGATAAGCCATTATAAGTTAATTGTAAAATTGTTAATCCATTGTATATACACAACTGTGAGCTCTTCCATTTAATAGCCAAAATACACTTTGTAAAAAGCATGCAATTTATATTTTAAATGCTGTAAAAGAAGTAGCAGTAAATATTGACATCCAGGACATTCTCATCCTGTATTTTTCTTTAGTGCAGTTTGATCATGGCCATCAGTAGTGATTGACAGTTACATCAGTACTCGACTGTGTTAGCTTATCATTACTACCCACGTTAAAATTACCACTTAATTAATCAGAACATTCATTATATAATTGTCTGCATTCTGACTTGGGACGCAGTAACCCAGACTCCAGCTGTTAGAATGTGGAAGTGTTTACAACACAAATGGCAGTAGTGTTACATTATTTACTTTTTAATAGCAGTGTTTTACAAATTAAACATTATGCTCAGAAATTGCACATATGAAAATAAAGAGGTTTTAATAATAATTTCAGCTTGAAGTAATACAAATTGAAGAAATTTCCCCGATGCTGTTGCAATTGTTAGAACCTTTACAGTTGTATGTTTGCTAGCTTTTATTGAATTATATATATTATATAACTTACGAGATCCTGGCACATGTTCAATGTGTGAATAGTGCTTTACAGCACTGTATGTGTAAAGGTCACATATGAGTAACAGTTTATAAAGAATGAATCAACTTTATATAAATAGGCATGACTTATTTAACCTGTTATTTCTATTGCTTATGAAATGTTTTGGTATAAACACAAATATTCTAATGCTTAATATATATATATAGATAATGTTTTTTTTATTAAGTGTTATACTGCATTTGCATAGTAGTACAAGGCAGTAGTTCAATTTTATCATAGTGACTTCATGATTAAGATACATTATTTAAATTATTAGGATATAACTTTTTATTGTACAAGCTCTACGAAAAGACTTACTGAACTGATTTTAAATATTAAATGTTAATATGCTAAAAGGGAAATAAGGGAAGTTTTCATTTTTCAGACTGCATAGATAATGCTTGAAGTAGTTGTGGAAATAACATTAATTATTGTAGGCATTCATTTAGACTGTTGCAAGCCGTGCCCAACGTGTGCTATGGGGCCCGTGCTCAAGAGTTTATACCCGGATTTCCTTTGCTATGCTCAAAATAGTAGACAATCATGAAGGTATTTACAGTACATAAAAATGTACACTGAAGTTATTTTGGCAGAATTTATGATGGTAATGCACAATATTATAGACATTACAATGACATTATAAATATTATATTAATTCTTGACACTTATTCACTTGGTAATAGAAAGATAAGGAAATAATTGTCCTTATACTGATGTATATCACTAATTGCTTTTGTAAATGAGGCTTTTATTCTACGAAATTGTAAATGGAAAATTTTAACCGATTTATGAAGAAAAAAGTCTTAAGTAATTTTGCATTGTACAAATTTTTGTAGTACTGTAGTAAAATAATTTTAGTGCTTAATTAGTTGACCAAAACTTTCATTGTTAACAATAAAATGGTCAAAATTATTAAGGGAAAATTTTCATTTTCAAATTTCAATTATTAAGGGAAAATTTTCAAATTTTTATTTCAAAATTTTAATTGTTAATTCAAAATTTTGATGCAGACATGTAGTGTGTGGTGAAGACAAGTTATCCTGTATTATGTATCACACATTAGTCTGCACAACTTAACTGTCTGGACCTGATGTTTAAACATTAATCTCCTTACACGCCTTATTTTCTATGTATTAACCAGAAATAATTGAGTAGTGTGTATGTAAAATAAAATGGCAAGGTGTTAGACCATTTTCAATCCAGATACGTGATTAGGATTCAGACTGTATAGGTAATTTCTACAATATATTGACCTCTGTGAGTTGTGTGAACCATGTTAGACTGTGTTCCTAGGTATAATGACAAAGAAAAACTCTTGCTATTAATGATCTTTGCCAACTGTAGCCTTATTAATGGTGCCTACCTATGCATTTAGTGCTGAATGGCTTGTAATATGCAGTATAAATGTTTTTTAATCAATGAAGAAGTTGTATTTAATTTCATATTCTGCCAATAATCATAGCCTTTAAAATGTGAGGGGGGGTTATTTATGGATATATGGAACTAATTGTCAAATTCTTAACCTTCCCTTTCAAAAATTATTAAATGATCTCCAGAATTCTGGATGGTTCGAGGCTAGCGAGAAACCTTTAGACAGACTCTATATATGCATTCTTCACATACGTATTCCTTACCCTCTTTCTTTTTGCATTTTGTTTAAGTAAAATTAATCAATTTTTTTCATAAATTATGCACCACATACCCATCCCATGGGTGGTTGGCAGGATGCTCATCTCTCTTTAAATCCCATGATATTAAGTACAGTATACTGCTGATTACTGTACTTGCTTTTTTTTATGTTCATTGCATATTCTTATTATATTTATATTTCACGAGTTATATGAAGTACCATATTTGCACAATTAAATGCTGCTTTCAGTTCAAAGCCGTGGGGTGTGTAATTTCACGCAAAGTAATTAAATGTCAACTCGACATTACACCCTGAAGTAAAGCTGTCACTTTAACCCCTAAAAGAGCAGCTGTTATCAAAAGTGCCTCTGACTGTGTAAAACAACAATAATAATAATAATCATAATAATTTCTTATCGATACATGCATGCACAAAGGAAGAAAAGGGAAAAAATGTCAATGTGAGAATCAGCACTACATACAGTACTAATTTGCTGCCTCGTAGTGTAGGGCTGGAATGATGAAGTTGGATGGTGTTGATGTTTGTGGCTTCACTTATTAGTTTACATTATGCATTTTTTGTGTTGAATAATTTGATTTATGTAGGAACTTCTGACAAAAACAGTGATAAGAGAACCTTTTAGCTTTAAATATTTACTTCATTTGTTCTCATTCAATTTTTTAAATATTTTCACCAGTATTATTGCAGAGATTCCACCAAGAAAAGTCTCAAACATACAGTTGTATTAAGTTTTGACATGTAAAATTAAATCCTATAACCCTAACTGTTCTAACAAACTTTCCCGAGCTTGTCATTTTTACTCATGACCAGATCCACTGTTGGAGTGTGATTTTCTGTTGTTTTCTCAAACTTAACCAGAAAGTTTTTAGTTAGTTTAGTTCATTTATTATGCACCCCATACCCATCTTGTGGGCGGTAGTGGAAAGGGTTACAGAGGCACATAATGGGCTCAGGGACTGAACCCCACAATTCATTTAGCTAAGCAAGTTACAATCTTGATGAGCTAGTTACAAAATTCAATATAAGTCGTCACAGAAATTTTTTATTTGATTAAAAATAGGTTTTAACTACATAAGTATATTTATTGACCAGGGTGTTGTTAAAGTTATTTGACCATTAGCAGTTTATTAGCAATTGAATCTTTAAATCTCCCTCACTTCGTTGCACATCCCAAGCATTTGTGGACTTCATTATATAAAAATATTTTTGCTGAAAAATGGAGGAAGTATTAAATATCAATGTTAAAATAAGCATTTTTTTTTTTAGTAGAGTGGTGAAACAATGGACTTTGAGGTCTCTGACCATATCTTATTTTTCTAAGTTATCTTTTACATATCTAAGTTAATTTGTGCATTTTTGTTTTGCAGGAACATAATCTCTGTGCAAATTGATGGCTGTCTGAATGATTTAAAATTTAACAATTTACTCATTAATGCTGTGTGTGATTGAATTTCTGGTTATTTTTCATACTTAAATTCTATTCTATTAACAGATGTAGTATTTCGGTTCTTTTATCTTCACTGTTCATGTCATTGCCTTTGTAATTTCCAAATTTCATTACAGGGTACTTGTAATCTGCATCAGGTTATTTTTGCTCTGCACCGAAACTGTTATCAGTCTATTTCTTTCATTGTCCAATTTTGTTCTTCATTTCCATATCTTATTGTATATTTAGTAATCTTCATTTCCAGTTAAAACATTACTGATACAGCATTTGTAAGACAGTAATTCACTGAAGAAAATAAAACATGTATGGTATGATATGCATAACAAAAGAATGGTTGATGTTAAGCTTGCAGAGTACACAATAAAAAATGACATTGAAACCTTATGGTAATGCAGACATGTATGAGTGATGGGACAAAATCAGTCTCAGTGTTGAAAATAAAAATGACTGAATAATATTAACTACTTACTGGAGTGCATTATCTCCAGAAAAGATACAGGGTGTTACATAAATAAAAACAAAGCAACATTGAATAAATAGTTTGAAACTCGAGACCTGAGCTTGTCCCTCAATAGATATCTTAATGAATCTGATACCATCTTGCCATCTTGATTGATATTTAACACCTTTTGAATATCTAGTGACACAAACTTTGCTACATGATCTTCCTGGCTTGGTGTGTCTTCTTTTGATAATTACTTAGTTCTTGAGACTCCATGGCTCCTATTAATACCGAGTTGAGGAAGTGTTTGATGAGCCACAATGCAGTATTAACGTGGTTGATATTCCTGCTGAAATGGTATTCCTGCCAATTAATGTGGAAATCATCAAATTCTTTAAAAGATCAGGGAGAGAACAATATGAAAACTGGAAATCGAATTGCAATCATGAATTTACCTCAGCCCCAGAAGGACAAACAAAAAATGACTATACTGTACAGTATAGCACTGTATAGGTTGTGAATTCTTGGAAGGAATTCTCGTTAAATAGCTGAGCATTCTTTAAAAAAGAAACTTGAGATTTTGTTAATGTTAGTAGATAGTTTCTGACAGTTCTGTTTACTTCCAAGCTCGGGCAATTTCTTCTCAGAAATTCAGATGTCTAACTATTACTACAATTCACACTAACAATATTTTCTCTTTTATCATTCAAATTTTTTTTTAACTTTAATGCAATATTGTACAGATGTCATTCTTGTTTACATTACTGTATTGCCAGCCAGTTTAAACCATTTATTTTCTGGATCTGGATATCAACATTTCTAGCATTAGTTCTTTTTTAATTTTCAGCTGTAAACTTTACTATCTGCAGGTTATTCTTTCTGAATAAAATAAGTTTCTTTGGATACAAGGTAACGAGCAAAAGTTTTATTCCATATGAGCATTGACGACTTGCAATGCTCATTGCTCAGGAAAATTTAGTTTCATAACTAGGATTGTCTGCACTGTCCCTTCCCCAATGTTTCCAGTCAATCAAATTTTCTGTTTGCGGTATGTGATGTTGGACACGAAAATTTATGTATCGGAATAGAATTTCAAATGTTTTCGTAGGTTGTTTTGTAAACTGGAACCAGATTTTCTATAGGTGCAATACTGTAAATTGAGAATACCCGGTATGTCCCAGAACAACTCATGATCAACATGTAAAAACATTTAGGGAAAGTAAGCTAACATGAATGAGCATATAATTTATCTTGAATTATAATGTTCTGCAAGATAGACATTGCAATTTTTGAAGCATGAAGTGGTCTGATTAATAAGAGATGTTAATGCCAAGCACTTGTGTGAGATCTGTGTTCTCTCCCCCTACTTAGATTGCTTGACTATTTCCACCTTCATGTGTATGTTAGTGTGTCACCTCTTCCATGGCATGAGTGTGCATTTTCTCACTTCCTCTTATCAGCCATTATTAAGGATATTTTCCGTAGATAAATAGCTAAAATACATTGGCCCATGGAATGCATCATATGTCTGCACTTATCACAAGAAGATTCCTGACTGGGCAGTGTTTGTTGACTGCAGGGCACCCACAGGCTGTGCACATGGAAAAGTAGCCTTTTGTATTTCAGGGGACGTAGGAATAAGTTCAAATAGCAGATGATAGCAGAAACTAAAATTGAGACTTAAGGTTGTTGATCAGACCACACACTAGAAAGTGAAGGGACGACGACGTTTCAGTCCGTCCTGGACCATTCTCAAGTCGAAGTCAATTCTCACAATCGACTTGAGAATGGTCCAGGACGGATCGAAACGTTGTCGTCCCTTCACCTTCTAGTACTGTATGTGGTCTGGTCAACATACTTCAGCCACGTTATTGTGACTCATCGCCTGCACTTAGGAGGTTGTTCGTTGTAGTAGATGGTTTAAATCAGAGACCCCCACTGTTTAAGAAGAAAATGAGAAAAAACAATTATGGGACTGTATTAGCGCTCACCCTTATAAAAAAATATTAAAGTTACTACCAATAAATTGTTCTTTGTTTCATTATATACCATTATGTATTTGACATGAGCAAAGTGGGGTTCATTTGACCATAGAGGTTGGCATAACCCTAAACATCAATACCAACCAATCTGTCTGAAGATTGATGATTGTGACCCATTTGAGTTGGTCATGACACAGATGAGCTTGTAATGGTAGTGATTTACATTTAGGTGGCAAGATTGTGGTGAGCATTTTGGTGAATGATTAATGAGTTGTTATAGTGCTAAACACAGAATTTATAAGTTTTAAATTCTTTTGTCGAATACAACCAACTTGATTTTTTTTTTTTTATTTTTATAAATGAGGGGCATATAACTTTATCTTGTCTTACTGCTCTCGTAATGGCATCCTGAATAGAATCTAAGAACTTTAAAAACAAAAATATTTGGTGAGACAGTTATGCTATGTAGCCTTCTGGGTTTGGTACTTTTTGATAATTATAATCATGCCAATATGGTATACATTACTGTGTAATTAAATGGCTGCAGTATTAGCTTGAATTGGGTAACATGTCGATCATTCTGCTATTCTTTTCAAAACTGTTGGTTCATGCATCCAGCATCCTGTCTCTAGCTGTATAGTCTACTTTTAAAGTTTTAATGGCAATATAACAATGATGGCTTTTGGGAAGGAAGTAGCCATGTACTTTTCCCTCTCCCATCCAAGAGCATAAATAATCTGAATAAAAGTTGGTAATATGTGAATGTACAATTTATAAAATGTTTAATACAGTTATTATGGATTTTGCAAAGGTTTATACACAGTTTTTATGAAATATTAAATATAAATGGGTACTTTACAGATAATGTACTTAAATAATATCAAATTTATTTAAACTTCCATGTTACATCTTCCCCAAAGTTAAATTTTGAATGTGCCACTACTGCATAATATTCTTTATTGCAATTTTTGCTTTCTGTGCTTGTGTGAGAATGTTAGTTTTATCACTGTCAGAAGGCTCTTTATTAATTAATGAATTTAAGTACAGTACATTTAAATAATATGAATATATTAAGAAGTTTAGCATGCATGTAAATAGCAATGAAAAAATAGCTATTCCAAACCAAACCAAAATCATTATGGGCTGGAATTGCTGTGTCATTGTATGTAATATGAGATTGTGTGTGTGTGTGTGTTTAATTACCTAAGTGTAGTTACAGGATGAGAGCTATGTTCATGGTGTCCTGTCTTCCCAGCACACATTTTTTTTATAATGCTTCGAAACTACAGTACTGATGGTTTTGGCCTTCACCACCATCTTGCCTAACTTGTTCCAACCATCTCCTATGTGCTGAAAGAATGTGGGTCTGACTCCCAAATGCTAAAGGGATGATGAAGGTACAATATAACCATCATATTGTACTGTTTAAATAGTAAATGAATGTATCACACTGATACACAAGTTCTAATGCCATATGCAATTGAATATTCCAGAGATTGCTGGTCATGTTTTTATTGATTTCAGATGTGAAGCCGCCTTGTGTTGTATTAAGACTAGTCCAAGTTTTGTAAAGGAAAATGCCTAACAATTTATTTGGCTAATACATGCACATGCCTAATACATGCACAGAATATGAGCATATTGCCATGCAGCCATAGTAGCAGAAGCAGGAATGAATAATACTTCTAATGGACTGAACTTTTCATAATGCCATTTGGCATGTCTTATCAAGCTGAGGTTCTATATTGTTTTTCATTCTGAATTTTGTAATTTGTTAGCAACTTGGGATTACTGTATTGTGTAACAGTATCAACATGTCCTTCATGCACAGTTTATCACTTATTGAGCAATTATTGGTTCTTTAATTATTAACTACAATTGCAGACACTTCATTGACACCCTACAAGGTATGAACAGCAAACTGAACAATGGCATCATTTAAAGTAACACATTGAAACTCATAATGTCTCAGTTGTTTTGTGTTTGTTAAAGCTAAACTTGGCTCTAGATGGTGTTCATGTATAATTATAATATTTACCTTAGTGTTTAGTTGAACTACAGTTACTAGCTGAAGAGTTTTCCTTTATTTCATTTAAATAATTAGTTGACATGTTAAAATACTTATATATTTTTGACTAAAATAATATTTATATTACATAGAAAACCATAATGAACCTGTCAACTATGACTTGCATATCTTGAGGCTTCTGACCCTATCTGCTGCTCTCTTCTGACCCCATCTGCTCCTGCCCTCATTTGCTCTTCTCTTCTGACCCCATCTGCTCCTCTCCTCTGACCCCCATCTGCTCCTCTCTTCTGACCCCATCTGCTCCTCTTCTGACCCCATCTGCTCCTCTCTTCTGACCCCCATCTGCTCCTCTCTTCTGACCCCATCTGCTCCTCTCCTCTGACCCCCATCTGCTCCTCTCTTCTGACCCCATCTGCTCCTCTCTTCTGACCCCATCTGCTCCTCTCTTCTGACCCCATCTGCTCCTCTCTTCTGATCCCATCTGCTCCCCACTTCTGACCCCATCTGCTCCTCTCTCCTGACCCCATCTGCTCCCCACTTTTGACCCCATCTGCTCCTCTCTTCTAACCCCCATCTACTCTCCTCTTATGACCACATCTGCTCTCCTCTTCCCAACTCTTACTTTATAAATATTTATGTGAATAACCAGAATGTGTGACAGTTTGTAAATACAAATTTGATTAAGTTTTGGTCATTTTCTTAAAAGCTGTTATAGTACTGGGCTTCTCTGCTTCCATAAACCTATTTACTGTAGTGATGTAATTGGTCCTTGTGCCAGGGGAAAGTACATTGCTAAATAATTTACCAAATACATGTGATACCAAGATACAATAATGTGTTTTATATCATCTTCCTTAATACCGTAGTGTAATAAGCATGTTCTGTCTACTAAAACCCATTCATTTATCATTGTTCTCCATAGGCAACTTTACAATGAACTAGCAAGGACAGTATTAATTATATTTTCAGTGTGTTTATTTTTTAATAAATATCATTCTTTGATAAGTTCTAATCTAATATCTGTCATCTGAGTTTTTGTCATATGAGGCATGAATGATGTAACAGATAAACAGCCAAATTTACCAAATATCCCTAATTTTGTATGGATATTTCAGAAACTAGATGAGAAACAGATAAATGACTGAACACTGTAAAATGTGCTGAATATATAACTAAATATGACAAAATATCAACATTTTTGTGTAGGTATTTCATCTAATGACAAACCAAGAAACAAGATGCTTATATAACCATAACGTTATCTTGGTACCTTTAAGGTACCAAGAGAACAAATGTAAAATGTTAAGGCTGTCAAAGCAGAACAAAATAAATTAGGATTATATTTGTTAAATAATCCACAACTACAACTCTTAACTTAATTATAAACCTTATATAGTCTATATCATCAGAAATTCAGAAACATCTATTTTCACATTTTTGTCATTAAAGTACCTGTATATATTTTGAACCACATACTCATTCTAGGAGTCTTAGTTTATTGTGCACCCCATAGTCATCATGACACCCAAGGGGTCCATGTAATCACCCCAAAGCTAATTACCCCAGACGAACAGGCCTGCGGTTTGTAGCTTGGTCCACCAGGCTATTTGACGCCGCTGTTATTTACACACATGGCATTATATGTGGATATTTAATCAATCATTGACTAACATTAGTAGTCCAAATTAGCCTAAATTAATTAATTTTTTTTTTTTTTTTTTTTTTGAGATATATACAAGAGTTGTTACATTCTTGTACAGCCACTAGTACGCGTAGCGTTTCGGGCAAGTCCTTAATCCTATGGTCCCTGGAATACGATCCCCTGCCGCGAAGAATCGTTTTTTTCATCCAAGTACACATTTTACTGTTGCGTTAAACAGAGGCTACAGTTAAGGAATTGCGCCCAGTAAATCCTCCCCGGCCAGGATACGAACCCATGACATAGCGCTCGTGGAACGCCAGGCGAGTGTCTTACCACTACACCACGGAGACTGCTAATTTTAAATTAGCCCAACGTCTATAAGGATAAGGGGTTGATTTATGAGTGCCGGGCACTCAATACTAACTAGCCTACCTTGCTACTTTTTTAACATACATATAAAACATTTGTGTTTTTTAACGAATTTACGTGAAATAAGCATTGTTCTGAGAGAGAGTTACTCTGTCGCTGGATCTGTGCGGGATCGGAGCTCGGCGATTATAAAAATACACGCATCTTCGCTTTAAATTCAAATATGCCCATGGTAACGTATTTAAAATGAAGCTTATGTTTCTATCTTTCTTGAGACGTATTAATAAACTCTTATGCTTATTAACGATTCTGCGTGAAATAAACATTGTTCTGAGATGAATATTGCGGATTTCCGGCTCTACTAGCGATGAAAAAATGCAACTTTTATACAACTGCATATATCTTCGGTTTTACTTTAAATTTTGTCCTGGAAGAGTTTTCACATATGGATCCTGTTTCTGCCGTTCTTCTGACATAAAAAGATCTTTGGTTGAATAAGTTAAAAAAATGTTTTCAACAATATTATTAGGGCGTTCACCGATTCCAACATGGGTGACCCCTTTTGGAAACGCAACACATGGGTTGACCCGATTGACAGACTGGTCAGGTTCCAATAGGGACTGAGACGTTATAATGGAAGGGGCCCTTCCAAACAGTAACAGCTCTCCTCTTTCCCCTTCTCACCATCTTCCATACGCCAACAGGAGTCATCAGCAAGGGTAAGTAATAACTTGAACATACTTTGTAGTGAAGATTTGGGTGAATTAGGTGGAGTGGGTATAAACTGGGTATGAAAACAAGAATTGTTGTTGTTGTCTTGATTTAGGGGCGACGACGATCGTGGGATCGGATGCGCCCTGGCTGTCCCATACCGGGAAATAGCGGAGGGATGGGGTCCCTATAGTCTCTTCAGGCCATAGACCCTGCAATCTCCTCAGACTTCATATTTTACAGTCTCTTCAGGCCACGGACATGACGGATGAAGCGGAAGGTATGGCGAAGGATGTCATGACGGACGTCTTCGTCTCTCGCACCGGCCCCGTCAAGGAGAACGGGAACTGTGAGGCGAGGAATATTCAGCCTACGAACGGCACTCTGTAGTCTGACGCGAGCGCTATGAAATCGAGGGCAGTAAAGAAGGTGTTCCACTGTATCCTTCTGGGTCGGACACCACTGGTCACGATCAACTGTGGTGCGCTGGCGATAAAATTGCGTAGAAATTGCGTCTTCTTAAAAAGGGAGCGGGCATTCCAAAACACCACAGTATTCTCAGGATGGGGCGCTATTATCCCTGAAAAAAGAAACAGCTAACTTTCTGACCACCTGTACACAGATGTCTCCAAAGGGGGAACCACCAGAAAAAGCCATAAAACCCTCAAACAAAGTAAGTAAAATGCGTGGTATCAATGACAGCCAGTCCAGAGGATGTTGATCAATGCTTCTCTGCCTGACGGAAGCGGTGATCGACTCAGGAACTCTCTTGACGACGCCTGCGACTGGTGGGTGCTTCACTCTGGGCCTTATGTTCCACCGGTGTCACAATCCCCTGGGAAAGTGCCTGCGGGAGTAAAGGATCATCAGGGCTGTCTGTTGGAGCAGTACCTCCTAATCGATGAGAGTGTCGACGACGCCGGTGTTGGCTTTTTGGGGGGAGAGGCAGGAGGGTGACGAGTGCCAAGCTCCGGCCGAGACTGAGTGTCCATGTCTGTATCCGTGGATGAGTTTTCGTCCATGACAGAGCTCAGGCAAGATAACTGGGAAACTTTTGTTAACAGTCTCAACTCTCACACCCCCCTCAGCCAGGCATGGAAGGATATTAAAAGAATTAAAGGCGATAAGCTCGGCCAAGTAGCACACCCTCACCCTCTACACAGAGCAAACGAGTTAGTCGATGCTTGGGCAACCACCTCTAGCTTCAATAATCTTCCCCAGACATACAGTTCAGATTAAATGCTGGTTACGGAGATCGAGAAAGGCTCGTTGACTTCATGCTCCACAAGGAAGATGAATGCAACGTGCCATTTACTGAGTTTGAATTACTCGCGGCCCTAAACAAAGGCAAAGCCACATCCCCCGGTGAAGATGGTATCACTTATGACATATTGCGTCTGCTCCCTTTAGTACCAGGGAATCCCCTACTTGAGCTGTATAATATGAGCTATGTTACTGGGGAGCTTCCTAACTCTTGGACCAACAGTATAATCATTCCAATTCCCAAGCCAAATCAAGAGAATGCTTTCCGCCCAATTTCCCTTACTAGCTGCATTTGCAAAACATTCGAGAGAATGGTCCTAAACCGTCTCCTCCATAGAATAAGAACCATGCTATCCCCCCAGATATATGGCTTCATGCATGGAAGGAGTGTGCATCATTGCATCACCACCTTTCTTACCCTGCACACTGAAAAGTCATATACCACCTTCCTAGATCTTAAGTCTGCCTTTGATATTGCAAATAGACATGTTATCTTGAGTGAGCTTGCAAGAATGAATATTGGTGGTCGGCTTCTTTGTTGGATCAGGGGTTACTTATCCAACAGGAAGTCATCTGTATTTTTCCAGGGGCATAGAAGTGTAACAAGAGACTTTGAACTAGGCACCCCGCAGGGTGGTGTCCTCAGTCCTACCTTATTCAATATCTTAATAAACACGCTGTTAAACTCTGTACCGAGCAAACCCAACGTCCACATCATTAGCTATGCTGATGATATAATGATACACACCACTGGGTATGCTAACACGCAGAACACTCTTAACTCTGTATTAGACTCATGTCAGGACCTAGGTTTAATTATCTCAGCAGAGAAAACAAAGATATTAAATCGGCGCCCACCCAGGCAGGGAGGAGCTGTTCGCAAGATGCAACTGTCTGATGGCTCCCAGCTTGACTATGTAAACAGATTCAAATACCTTGGCCTTGAGGTGCCACTGTACGGTCCTGTTGTATTCAGACTCTGTCGTCAGTTTAAAGAGAGGCTCCGAGCTCTCAAGGCTGTTGCAGGTTATCACTCAGGCTATGGTGCCAATGTCAGAATTGTCAAAATGATGTACTTTGCATACATCAGATCTTTAGTAGATTATGCTGCACCTCTGCTTGTTTTGATGCCTGAAAGAAAGCTTGGAGGGCTTGAAAAATTGCAGAACGAAGCCTTGAGGATAATCCTTGGGTGCCCTCGTACCACAAAGATACTTAATATGAGAAAGGAACTTAATATTCTGAGCGTTGTTGATCGTGTTACTGAAATTAACTGTCAAATTGGTATAAAAATGCTTAGGCTAACTCATCCTAATCCTTGCACAGAAGCCCTCCAGAATTTCTTTATTGAAGATCAGCATTGTTCCAAATGGATAACAAAAACTGGAACTCAACTCAGAATGTATCAGGTTCATGATTTGTACCAAGAGAAACAACAACGGCACTTTCCTGCACCGTGGGAGGTTACACCCTTTCCAGTTTTAATCCCTCCCTTTCCACCCAAGAAGCAAATTAGAGATCAGCCCAAGCTTCGTCTTGAGGCAAAGCTCAACGCCTTAAGCCATATTGATGCTCTGTCCACAGAGCATTCTCTCTCTCAAATTATATATACTGATGGTTCCCTACACCGCACCACGGGTGCAGCTGGAAGTGCAGTTGTCCTGACAATGGGCGATGGCCTATACTTTGAGTGGGGAGTCCGTATAAACAACTGGGCCTCTACCCTTCAGACTGAACTATTTGCCTTGATCCTTGCACTGAAATGTGTACAAGTCTCAAAACTTGATACATTAATTGTAAGTGACTCCTTATCATCCTTAAATGCTCTCAACTCTTTAAGACATAACTGTAACATGCTCGTGTCCGAAGCTAGACACAAATACAACAAAATTATTAAGGATGGTAACAGAGTCCATTTCATGTGGTCTCCATCTCATGTTGGCCTCCGAATGCATGATAGAGCTGATAAGTTAGCCAAAGAATCTGCCTTTAAAGGAGCCGTTGAGTGTAACCTTGGATTGTCAATGAGCAATCTGAGAGCAGCTGTACACCGAGAACTTCAACAAGATCTTGTAGATCTGAGGCAAAGTGAAATTGACACCAGTAATTCCATCTATCATCATACTATCATGCAAGAGGAGCCACACATCTATGGATCATCCAATAAAATCAGCAGACTTCTAGATGTTACTACTGCTCGGCTTAGACTCGGTTACAAGTATCTCTGGGAATTCTCATTATCTGCTGATGTAGACCTGACCAAATGTAAACTGTGTCAACAAAATTATTCGCACACCCTCCGTCACTATGTGATGGAGTGCGAAAAGATACGTGAATTTAGAGACAATTCTATAACCAATGTTCCAGCGATGTGTCAATATTTCATTCAAAATGATCTGCTACCAGAAATTTTAGCCAAATATCCCCAGTTTGCTAACTGTAGGTAGTAACTAAGTGATTGTAACCTATCCACCGCTGCCCACTGGATGGGGGGCGGTGTGCAGGACAAACATATCAATTTTGACACTAGCTCTCCACATATGTCAGTTGCTTAATTTAGAACCTGTACTTGAGGTCGATCTCGAACCCATTGTTGATGTGATGACTTATATTGAATTTTGTAACTAGCTCATCAAGATTGTAACTTGCTTAGCTAAATGAATTGTGGGGTTCAGTCCCTGAGCCCATTATGTGCCTCTGTAACCCTTTCCACTACCGCCCACAGGATGGGTATGGGGTGCATAATAAATGAACTAAACTAACAAGGCTACCCAAGAGGGAAAATCGATTAAGAACCTGGGCGTATGAGGCATGTGACTGGGACAGGCAAGAGCATCTGCTAGATCCAACTTGTGAAGAGGCCCGGCCAGGGGAAACCTGGAGGCGAGAAGAAGCGATAGGCTGATTGAGGGCGCGCAACCTCTGGAACAGCTCATGTCGAGGTGTCCCCGCTGTTTTATGATCGATGTCCAACTGGAGGGCCTCAAGATATACAGGACAACTCTTGGACGTAACCTTGTGAGGACCATGGCATAAAAAGCAGCGAGGTGCAGCAGAGCACCCACCGTTATCTCTCTGGCCTGTTTTGCCGCAGTTTGCCCAGCGTGCTGCATTACGGCAAGTCAGGTGACTGTGGCCCAATAGATGACAAGCGTAACATCGTAACACAGGGAAGTTGTAGGGCTGGACCTGATACGAGGTACTGTGTAGTGCCACCCGGTCAGGGAGGGGCCCATCGAACTTTACACAGACCATGGATGTCGGCCCTGCTGCTCCGCGAAACCTGGTAACTTCCAATAATCCCGCTGATGCACCCCCTAACACATGCAGAGCGGCCTGGATGTCATCCACTTCAACACTCTGGTCAATTGGGCCAATCTTCCCATACCGGGCCCGAGACTCCTCCTACGACAATACCTGTCGGCACCTGACGGGTCAGTCTCCCAACTTAATAATGTCGGATACACGGATGTGTGATAGAGCCTCCTTTCTGATGTGTAGTTTCAGTGCTGCACCCCTACCCAGGGTACGTATGGTCTCAGGCAGGCAATGTGGCCACAATACGGAAGCCTCAATTGCTGCACCTAAGGTACGAAGATTTGCAAACACGCAAACATAAAATGTAAATGTCCTGGATTAGGACAACCACAAACGAGGAATGGGGTACCACAAGACTAAGGTCTTCTGAAGGGGAAGACATCCTCTTAGCATCTCGCTCTGGGGCAGCATCAGCCGACTCATTTTCCAGCAGACGTTTTCCTCTCTGGGACTTGCTGTCAACATCCATGGCGCCCCCGCTCGGGGAAGCGTCCATTAGGGATGCTCCGGCTTCCCCCGGTGCTGCGAGCCCCTGGGCAGCTGCAGTGAGCACACACTGGCCCAAAGAAGCCAGCTGAATTCAAAGATGAGCTCCAGGTAAGGTGTGGAAAGAAAGTCCAGCCAGGAGCGTTCAATCCGCGCGCCAAGATGGCCGACCTTTGGGCGGGAATCCTTCTTGTTGTTGTTGAAAAAGAAAGGTGAAACGCCATGCAACCTCTGAAGAGTCAACTAACACAACACTTGAACCTCCTATTAGACTGTTTTACAGGAACGTCTTTTCGACGGATCATAAAACGGAGGAAAGTGTCCTGAAAGATATTAATAGGAACGTTATCCCTACAGACAAAAATCAGAAAATACAATTGACAATTTACTACAAAAACAAAAAAAACACCAACCTACTCATGAAAAACTCCCCAGACACCAAACAGAACGCCTTGAAGGAAACCAACGTCGTCTATGCCTTCACATGCCCACTTGGGGACTGTAAGCCCCAAAGAACTCAGTATATAGACAAGACAACAACGTCTCTTCCTCGGTGATTTACAATGCACAAACAACAGGGCTCCATCAAGGAACATATAATCTCTTCACACAACCAGACCATCATCAGAGAAATCTTAACAAGCAACACAGAAATCATCGATAGATACAGTGATATCAGGAGACTCGACATCACCGAGGCACTACACATCAAAAAGTCAACACCAGCAATCAACAGCCAATTAACACATAACTATATTCTACACACTTCAAGACCCAGAATCAACATAGAAGCAGCAAGAGAAAATATGGGCCAATAGACCTTCTGTAGTTACTTTCATTCTTTTGATTGATTGATGAAGATTAAGCCACCCAAAAGATGGCACGGGCATGAATAACTCGTAAGTGGTGGCCCTTTTGAGCCATCACCAGTATCAATAGATGATACTGGAGATCTGTGGAGGTGCGACTGCACCCTGCGTGACGGGAGATGTCTCCCGTGTTCATTCTATTGAATTTGATTGATTGATGAAGATTAAGCCACCCAAAAGGTGGCACGGGCATGAATAGCCCGTAAGTGGTGGCCCTTTTGAGCCATTACCAGTATCAAGAGCTGATACTGGAGATCTGTGGAGGTGCGACTGCACCCTGCGTGACGGGAGATGTCTCCCGGACCAAATGGTGACCAAATGGTGATGATGAGGAAGATTGATGAAGAATAAGCCACTCAAAAGGTGGCACGGGCATGAATAATCCGTAAGTGGTGGCCCTTTTGAGCCATTACCAGTATCAAGAGCTGATACTGGAGATCTGTGGAGGTGCGACTGCACCCTGCAGTCGCACCGGGAGATGTCTCCCGTGATGATGAGGAAGTAGAGACAGGCAATAAATAGGCAAGAGAAGGGTGAGGAGCAAAGGTGTAGTAGAGGGGATAGTAGGAAAACGAACTGCAGAGGGCCTATTGGCCCATGCGAGGCAGCTCCTATTAACCACCGAATGAGAAGGAGAACCCTGATGACTTCAGACACTTCGCTCTGATGCAGGCGAAGAGTCACAATAACGTGGCTGAAGAATGTTGACCAGACCACACACTAGAAGTTGAAGGGACGACGACGTCCGGTCCGTCCGTCGATTGTGTATTGTCACACAATCGACTTGAGAATTTATTTATTTATTTATTATTTATTTATTTATTTATTTATTTATTTATTTATTTATTTATTTATTTATTTATTTATTTATTTATTTATTTATTTAGAGCATATACAAGAATGTACATAAGGAATGTGAGGATACAAATATGGTAATTACAGTCTTGTAAAGCCACTAGCACGCGCAGCGTTTCGGGCAGGTCCTTAATCTAAGAAAATTTTAAGGAGGTAAATACTTCCAGAATGGTCCAGGACGGACCGAAACGTCGTCGTCCCTTCAACTTCTAGTGTGTGGTCTGGTCAACTTCGCTCTGATGGCATCACTATATACCCCTGGAAAAGGGGCAAACAGTTGGTGTGGGACTACACATGTGTATCCACCCTGGCTGACACCTATGTACACTTCGGTGCTGATCAAGCAGGTGGGGCAGTTGAGAATGAACCATGTAGATTCGAAATGTTGTGTAAATTTTATAAGTGTAATACATTCTACAGTTATTTTTTTTTTCTTCACCTCGAATGAAGATAACCTTTGGAGAACTCCTCTTCCAATTAAACCAATTGGAAGAGGAGTTGCAATCCTCTTCCAATTAAACCAATTGGAAGAGGCTATTTCCCTGTGGTTTCTCAACCACAGGAAAATGGTAAAATCAGTCAAATACAGGCGATTGGAAGGTCAATACACCTTTATTCCCATAGCGTCTGAGACGTATGGCCCTGGGGTAAGAGTGCTTTGGGATTTCTCAAGGAATTGGGCTTCAGGCTCATTGACGTCACCAGAGACCCGAGGGCTGTCAGTTTTTTGTTTCAGCGTCTCAGTGTGGCGATCCAGAGGGGAAACGCCTGCTGCATCCTCGGTTCCTGTCCGGAAGCGGAGGAGCTTCAAGAGAGTCATAACTTTTAAGCACTCTTTGTTCAACTAATGTATATCTTGTAGTCTTTAAATATATAATAAAACACAAAAGGTTAGTTAGTTTAGTTCTTTTATTATACACCCCATACCCATCTTGTGGGCGGTAGTGGAAAGGGTTACAGAGGCACATTTATTTATTTATTTATTTATGCATATACAAGAATGTACATAAGGAATGTGAGGATACAATTATGGTAATTACAGTCTTGTAAAGCCACTAGCACGCGCAGCGTTTCGGGCAGGTCCTTAATCTAAGAAAATTTTAAGGAGGTAAATACTTGCAAAATTTATAGACAAAAAATGATAACAGATTACATGGAATGAAAAAAAAAAAAGATGAGAGAAAATTATAGGTACAGTATATTAAAGCACATAGGTAGCTATGATTGATTGCAATGACAGCTTAAAATGGTAGTTGACAACAAATTGGTAGGCACAATACAGCATATGGCTAGCACATAAAAGAAGACAGCAATGAACACAATGATAAGGTTGTTTGATATTACATAAAAATTAGGAGATTGGGTACCACTAGGTACAGAGCAAATTTAAAGCTCAGTGTAGGAAACTAAATAGATGAAGTAAGGTACTTTTTGGTTTTGCTTTTAAATAAGGCAAAAGTTTTACAGTTTTTCAATTCACTAGGGAGTGAGTTCCATAGACTAGGTCCCTTAATTTGCATAGAGTGTTTACACAGATTAAGTTTGACCCTGGGGATATCAAAGAGATATTTATTTCTGGTGTGGTGATAATGGGTCCTATTACATCTGTCCAGGGAGAGTTTCAGAGCATGGTTTGCATTTAAGAACAGGGTTTTGTAAATGTAGTTGACACAAGAGAATGTGTGGAGGGAGTTAATATTTAGCAAGTTTAGAGATTTAAACAAGGGAGCTGAGTGTTGTCTGAAAGCAGAGTTAGTTATTATTCTGATAGCAGATTTTTGCTGTGTGATGATGGGCTTAAGGTGGTTTGCAGTGGTAGACCCCCATGCACAGATACCATAATTAAGATAGGGGTAGATTAGTGCATAATATAGTGAGAGGAGAGCAGAGTTAGGAACATAATATCTGATTTTGGAGAGTATACCAACTGTCTTAGAGACTTTCTTAGTTATGTGTTGAATGTGGGTGCTGAAGTTGAGTCTCTTGTCTAGGAATAGGCCAAGAAACTTGCCATCATTTTTATTACTGATTTTTTTTTTTTTTTTTTTTTTTTTTTTTTTGAGATATATACAAGAGTTAGTTAGTTAGTTTAGTTCATTTATTATGCACCCCATACCCATCCTGTGGGCGGTAGTGGAAAGGGTTACAGAGGCACATAATGGGCTCAGGGACTGAACCCCACAATTCATTTAGCTAAGCAAGTTACAATCTTGATGAGCTAGTTACAAAATTCAATATAAGTCATCACATCAACAATGGGTTCGAGATCGACCTCAAGTACAGGTTCTAAATTAAGCAACTGACATATGTGGAGAGCTAGTGTCAAAATTGATATGTTTGTCCTGCACACCGCCCCCCATCCAGTGGGCAGCGGTGGATAGGTTACAATCACTTAGTTACTACCTACAGTTAGCAAACTGGGGATATTTGGCTAAAATTTCTGGTAGCAGATCATTTTGAATGAAATATTGACACATCGCTGGAACATTGGTTATAGAATTGTCTCTAAATTCACGTATCTTTTCGCACTCCATCACATAGTGACGGAGGGTGTGCGAATAATTTTGTTGACACAGTTTACATTTGGTCAGGTCTACATCAGCAGATAATGAGAATTCCCAGAGATACTTGTAACCGAGTCTAAGCCGAGCAGTAGTAACATCTAGAAGTCTGCTGATTTTATTGGATGATCCATAGATGTGTGGCTCCTCTTGCATGATAGTATGATGATAGATGGAATTACTGGTGTCAATTTCACTTTGCCTCAGATCTACAAGATCTTGTTGAAGTTCTCGGTGTACAGCTGCTCTCAGATTGCTCATTGACAATCCAAGGTTACACTCAACGGCTCCTTTAAAGGCAGATTCTTTGGCTAACTTATCAGCTCTATCATGCATTCGGAGGCCAACATGAGATGGAGACCACATGAAATGGACTCTGTTACCATCCTTAATAATTTTGTTGTATTTGTGTCTAGCTTCGGACACGAGCATGTTACAGTTATGTCTTAAAGAGTTGAGAGCATTTAAGGATGATAAGGAGTCACTTACAATTAATGTATCAAGTTTTGAGACTTGTACACATTTCAGTGCAAGGATCAAGGCAAATAGTTCAGTCTGAAGGGTAGAGGCCCAGTTGTTTATACGGACTCCCCACTCAAAGTATAGGCCATCGCCCATTGTCAGGACAACTGCACTTCCAGCTGCACCCGTGGTGCGGTGTAGGGAACCATCAGTATATATAATTTGAGAGAGAGAATGCTCTGTGGACAGAGCATCAATATGGCTTAAGGCGTTGAGCTTTGCCTCAAGACGAAGCTTGGGCTGATCTCTAATTTGCTTCTTGGGTGGAAAGGGAGGGATTAAAACTGGAAAGGGTGTAACCTCCCACGGTGCAGGAAAGTGCCGTTGTTGTTTCTCTTGGTACAAATCATGAACCCCATACATTCTGAGTTGAGTTCCAGTTTTTGTTATCCATTTGGAACAATGCTGATCTTCAATAAAGAAATTCTGGAGGGCTTCTGTGCAAGGATTAGGATGAGTTAGCCTAAGCATTTTTATACCAATTTGACAGTTAATTTCAGTAACACGATCAACAACGCTCAGAATATTAAGTTCCTTTCTCATATTAAGTATCTTTGTGGTACGAGGGCACCCAAGGATTATCCTCAAGGCTTCGTTTTGCAATTTTTCAAGCCCTCCAAGCTTTCTTTCAGGCATCAAAACAAGCAGAGGTGCAGCATAATCTACTAAAGATCTGATGTATGCAAAGTACATCATTTTGACAATTCTGACATTGGCACCATAGCCTGAGTGATAACCTGCAACAGCCTTGAGAGCTCGGAGCCTCTCTTTAAACTGACGACAGAGTCTGAATACAACAGGACCGTACAGTGGCACCTCAAGGCCAAGGTATTTGAATCTGTTTACATAGTCAAGCTGGGAGCCATCAGACAGTTGCATCTTGCGAACAGCTCCTCCCTGCCTGGGTGGGCGCCGATTTAATATCTTTGTTTTCTCTGCTGAGATAATTAAACCTAGGTCCTGACATGAGTCTAATACAGAGTTAAGAGTGTTCTGCGTGTTAGCATACCCAGTGGTGTGTATCATTATATCATCAGCATAGCTAATGATGTGGACGTTGGGTTTGCTCGGTACAGAGTTTAACAGCGTGTTTATTAAGATATTGAATAAGGTAGGACTGAGGACACCACCCTGCGGGGTGCCTAGTTCAAAGTCTCTTGTTACACTTCTATGCCCCTGGAAAAATACAGATGACTTCCTGTTGGATAAGTAACCCCTGATCCAACAAAGAAGCCGACCACCAATATTCATTCTTGCAAGCTCACTCAAGATAACATGTCTATTTGCAATATCAAAGGCAGACTTAAGATCTAGGAAGGTGGTATATGACTTTTCAGTGTGCACGGTAAGAAAGGTGGTGATGCAATGATGCACACTCCTTCCATGCATGAAGCCATATATCTGGGGGGATAGCATGGTTCTTATTCTATGGAGGCGACGGTTTAGGACCATTCTCTCGAATGTTTTGCAAATGCAGCTAGTAAGGGAAATTGGGCGGAAAGCATTCTCTTGATTTGGCTTGGGAATTGGAATGATTATACTGTTGGTCCAAGAGTTAGGAAGCTCCCCAGTAACATAGCTCATATTATACAGCTCAAGTAGGGGATTCCCTGGTACTAAAGGGAGCAGACGCAATATGTCATAAGTGATACCATCTTCACCGGGGGATGTGGCTTTGCCTTTGTTTAGGGCCGCGAGTAATTCAAACTCAGTAAATGGCACGTTGCATTCATCTTCCTTGTGGAGCATGAAGTCAACGAGCCTTTCTCGATCTCCGTAACCAGCATTTAATCTGAACTGTATGTCTGGGGAAGATTATTGAAGCTAGAGGTGGTTGCCCAAGCATCGACTAACTCGTTTGCTCTGTGTAGAGGGTGAGGGTGTGCTACTTGGCCATTCTTGTACAGCCACTAGTACGCGTAGCGTTTCGGGCAGGTCCCTGTAATACGATCCCCTGCCGCGAAGAATCGTTTTTTCATCCAAGTACACATTTTACTGTTGCGTTAAACAGAGGCTACAGTTAAGGAATTGCGCCCAGTAAATCCTCCCCGGCCAGGATACGAACCCATGACATAGCGCTCGCGGAACGCCAGGCGAGTGTCTTACCACTACACCACGGAGACTGTAATGTTGTCTATCTGTAGCTGAATTGCATTTGATGATTTGCTTCCAAATAAGATGTAGTAAGTCTTTTCGATGTTTAATGTTAGTTTGTTCGTTGACATCCATAAGTGGACTTTTTTTAATTCATTATTCACAACATTATTTAGTGTATGTGGGTTGAGGTTTGAGTAGATAAGGGTAGTATCGTCAGCAAACAATATAGGTTTGAGAATATTAGAGACATTAGGCAGATCGTTTATATATATAAGAAATAGAAGAGGTCCTAAGATGCTGCCCTGTGGCACTCCAACGGTAATTGGTAGAGTGGAAGAAGTTGTATCATTGATGGTTACATATTGGTGTCTGTCACTAAGATAGGATCGGATGTAGTCAAGGGCAAGGCCTCGGATTCCATAATGCTGGAGTTTAAGTAAGAGGTAGTTGTGATTAACAGTATCAAAGGCTTTTCTTAGGTCAATGAAGAGTCCAATCGGAAACTCATTTTTGTCAAGGGCTGATAATATAATACACATAATAATGGGCTCAGGGACTGAACCCCACAATTCATTTAGCTAAGCAAGTTACAATCTTGATGAGCTAGTTACAATATTCAGTATAAGTCGTTACATCAAGAATGGGTTCGAGATCGACCACCAAAGAGTAGATCCAAATCACGGAACTATTTACTCTACCCACCATAAGAGTAAGGACAAGACCAGAACATAACGATGCCAACACAGAAGACACTGTTCAACATAACAGGCCAATTACACCTGATTAATCTTTGGGATAGGAGCTGCCTCGTATGGGCCAATAGGCCTTCTGAAGTTACCTTTATTCTTATGTTCTTATGTGCTTCGTCCCCCTTTATCCCCTATGTATCCAATTGTTTTTACCTTTATCACCTGACCCCGTACGGGTATAAATCAACGATTTCTGTAATTTTTCACTTGAGAATGAACCATTGAGGTTCGAAACGTCGTGCAAATTGTATAAATAAGTGTAATACATTCTATAGTAATTCACTTTTTTCTTCACCTTGAAATAACGAAAATGAGTTTTGGAGAAGTCTTTCAGCTAAGCCCTGATGCTAGGAAAATAGTTAGAGGGATAGAAGCCCTAAACCAGAAGATAGTAAATACTGAATATGCGGTCATATTCAATGAGACATATACTGTGTGTGTATACGATTTCGGAGAAATCGTCTTCCACTTATAACAAGATGCAAGAGCATTAGTCAGAGGGATAGAAGCCCTAAACAAGAAAATAATCAATACAGAGTATGCAGTTATATTGAATGAAACATGTATAAATGAAAACCTGCTGCCGGTATACACTAATGATATTAGGTTCTTGATGCCATTATTTTATGTACTACTTGTGTAACATTTTCACCTACCACTCATAGGTTAAGTATAGAGGTCATATTAGATGAGCCGAACTAATTTTTTCCTATAGTAATTAAATTGGGGACTGGTTGTAAATCGATAGGCCGATCTTGTTCCAAAGAAAATAGATGAGTATATGGCTTAAGAGCTACATTGTGGTAAAAAATGGGCTCCTGACAAATCTTGTTAAACGAGTTAGAAGTCATCTGCGAACAGTTTTTTCTGGAACATTGCGTGTGAAAGGTTGATATGAGGCAGCGTGAGGCAGCAGCAGCAGGAGGCGACGAGGCGTGAGAGGCAGCAGCAGCAGCAGCAGAGTGAGGCAGTGTTGTGGCGGCCGGGGAGTCGACACACCTGCAGGAGCCTCACCATCACTACCCTCACTCACTCACTATGGCCCGCCTCATGGAGGACCTTAAGGGCCACGACGACGACTACTACACCTTCCTCAACATCTCCAGGAAGGTGGGTGAGGGAGGTGGCTGATGCCGGACCCTTAGGGGTGCGCTCTCTCCATCACACCTAACTCAGTTTATTTACCTGACTTTACCCGAGGGCCACTGGTACTCCAGTGGTCTCGGTGAGGACAGGAAGCCGGTGGCTTGTCAAAGGTCCTACCCCATTTATCCTGATCATTGTTTTCATCGGGATTTTAGAACTCAGCAGAGTTCTGACGTTTAATAATACTGAATTGCATAATGACAAGGACTTTAGGATCATTGTTTATAATTGTTTACAATAACAATTATCATTGTTATTGTTGAGTCACACTCGTCTTCACTGAGGGTCAAGGTCATGGGGGGCTGATATTGAATTATATCTCTTACAACACACTTAAGATGGATTTTAAGACTTTTGACAAGTGTTTGAAACTAGCTCTATTTTCTAATTGTTAAAAACTATTTCAGTTAGGTTGGCTTAGGTCAGGCTAGGGTGGACAGGGTTACATTAGGTCTGTTGTAAAATCCATTGATAATATTTTCCTAGTAAAGCTATCCTCCGAAGTCAAGCTCTTGTACCAAAAGAAAGTTTTCAGAGTGTTTATTAGAACCCCATTCCACTACCCTTCTAGTTCTAATATTATTACTTTTATAGATTATTTTACATTTCTTAAAATCAATATTGTGATCTATTTTCCCAACTTTCTCAATCCTTACCAGAAATGCTGTGGGTATTATATGTGCTAGCTTTTTCTAGAAATCCAACATTGTGTGTAACTCATCTTGTATGTATGTACTTTTACCTGAATAAATATTTAATTTGATTTGATTTGAACTATGGTTAGCTACAGCACTGTTGCCAGCCATAATACTACATGCTTTCTTATGTTCTTCAATTCTGATCTCCAGTTTATGCCCTGTTTCCCCCACATAGACTTCATTATAATCTCTACAAGGTAATATATAAACTCCTCCTGGATTACTATCCTCTCCTACTCTATTCTTACTAATCCTTTCCCTAATTGTATCAGGGTAATTGAGAGCGATTTTTTGTATCTGCTGCGTTGCCGGTCAGTTTACTTAAACGAGAGTTATAAGGCAATTTCAAAACCATTTTCTTATCAGGATTTCAAGGGCATCTCTCAGTTTTAGTGTAAAGGATGCCTTTAGCTTTGATGTGTGCTTTTTCATTGAACCACGAGGGATAACCTAAATCCAAAAAACTCTTTTATAAGTATTTAAGTTCAGCTTCTAGGTAAAACAGGTCACAAATCCTATAAGCTCCTAGATAAAGACCGGTGAGTACACTTTGCTTAACTGAATTAGAATGATATGAGAAAAAATGAATATATGAGTTTGTATGTGTCTCTTTTTTCCTGTCAGTACAGAATGTAAATTGATTGTTGCTTCTACCTACCATGCAGTCAAAAAAGGAGAGTGCTTTATTAACTTTTTCCATAGTAAACTGTACGGAATACTCGAGGCTATTGAGCTATCTAGGCCTACCTATCTAGGTTCTCAAAATCTTTGTCAAATATAGCAACAGAATCAGGCTCTGGGACCTTTCCCATCTTTTATTACTGTGGGTGTTAATTGTGCTTAAAAAACTCCATATATAAATTTGCAAGAATAGGGGAAAGGGAAGAACTCATAGCCACCCCGAATTTTTGTTTATATACCGACCCATCGAAATTGAAATAAGTGTCTTCTACACAAAATATTAATCGGCTCCAAGAATAAACTGCTAGGGTTCGGAGTAACAAAATTACCTGCTACCTCTTGTGGTCTTAGAAAATCTAATATTTTATGTAAAGACACATTGGTAAAAAATGAGGCAACATCAAAACTAACCATTTTATTTTTTCTGTGGGGCCTTGTCTCTTTACTTTCTCAATAAAATCCTGAGTATGAATAACATGTGCTTCTGTGAATTTGCCCAAGTATCCACCGAAAATATTTGCTAGCCAAATAGCCAAGGTCTTGTGAGGTGCTTTTAAACAACTACTACTACTGTACAGGACCATTGCTACAACTGCTGACTCCGTATTGTAATAGTCTATGCCTGTCATCGTTAAGTGTCACCTTTTTTTGCATTGATTTGTTATTTTCCATGACCATTATCTTTTTGTTAGCTTACTTCTCCTTTAGTATTGTTTTACTCCCTCACACATTTGGTTAATTTTTTTTTGTCTATTTTATGTTTTTGCCTGAAATGCTTTGTGTAATACAGTAGTGGCTTATTAGATTGTGTAACTCCTGTCTCTACAACTGTACATTATGTTCTTTGTACACACACATTATTTTGAATAAAAATTTAATTGAATTAAAGTGGTGTGGATAATTATTCTCCAATTTGTTCAGTATTCAAAAGCTTCGATGAGATCAGTCATCATGTCTTGTTTGCAGTGTTGTCAGTCCTGTGGCTCTCATCTATTCTGGACAGTTGAGTCAACTTAGTTCTGGGGAGATTTGTGTCTTCCAGTGTTGAACTTTCTCCAGGGCAAATATATACTTCTGAAGATGTCTCCCATGCATGGATAGTAGTCCAGATAGGAACATACCAAGAGATTTGTGCAGTTGCATAACCTCAACCTTTTTTCTTGAGGTCAAAGGGTCATTTGACAGTGATTTACAAAAAAGCTTCCAGATTTCTAGCTCCTGCCATTGCATTGCTCTTCAACAAATCACTTGAACTCCAAACCTTTCCAGATATTCTAAAAAAAGCGAGAGTAACCCCAGTCCATAAATGTGGTAATCTCACTCACTGATGTGGTAATCTCACCTTGTCAAAAATATTTGAAAAGCTAATCTACAAGCAGCTTTACTCTTATCTAGCCAAGCACAATATATTTAGCTCTTGCCAATATGGTTTCAGACCCAATAAAAGCACCAACGATGCACTGATTAGTATGATTAACTTGATACATACAGCTCTTGATAAAAATGAGTTCCCTGTTAGGTTATTTGTGGACCTACGAAAGGCTTTTGACACTGTCAACCACCAAAACCTTCTTCTTAAATAACATCATTATGGAATTAGTGGTCACTCCCTGCAATACCTTCAATCTTACCTTACGGACAGGCTCCAGTATGTTTCTGTGAATGAATCCATTTCTCCTACCCTACCCATCAACATTGGTGTTCAACAGGGCAGCATACAGCATACCCTCTTTTTCTTTCTCATCCACATTAATGACCTTCCAAATGCCTCACAACACCTCAAACCAAATCTCATTTGCTGATGACACAACCTTCATTTTCTCCAGTTCTGACCCTCTTGCTCTAAATGTCACAGTGAATACTGAACTAAATAAAGTCCATCTTTGGGTAACTGCTAACAAACTCACCCTTAACATTGACAAAACTCTATATTTTGTTTGGTAATAAATCCTGAAATGAAATTAATTTAAGAATAAATAATATCCAAATTGGCAACAAAGTTGATGGTAAATTCCTTGGTATCCTCATCGATAACAAGCCTAAGAAAGCTTGTAAAACAGGGCCAAAGACTTGTCAATCCTGAATGCAAGATGGAGCGGTTCCGTCAGCGCTGCACGATAAGAGGCGACAAATCCTCGAGGACCGTGATGAGGATTCGAACTTACGCTTGGGATGATCCCAGACGCTGCCTTAGTCGACTTCGAACCCTCATCACGGCCCTTGTGGATTTGTTCATTTGAGGCATGTGATTTTTTTCTATTCTGATTGTGTGATTTCTATTGTGATTTCTGTGTGTAAGAGGCGACAGTTTTTGACATGAGATGCTGACCGAGAAACAGCCAAGGACAAAACAACTTGTGCGGAAACCGAAGACCAACATGGGAGAGAAAATGGTGAAAAGACCAACAAGAAACCTCATACTGTCATTTGGAAGAAGACTGCAGGTGGGACACCATCAACCCAGCCACCTGATCACCATAGAAATGGGGATAAATACAGTACTGTACATAGAAAAAATCCAAATGCATAGAGCGGAGAAGAAGGCTGAACCAGCAAGGTATGTCACTTGCCCTGCTCCCCTGAAAGAAAAGCTATGGAAAATGCTTGGGTTTAGACACCAAGCAAGCAACACCTGAAACCAAGGCTGGGCTGGCTACCAAGGAGCCAGAAGAATCTCATTTTTCCCCTGTAAGACTCCAGTCACACTAGCACCCAGAGCAACAGCTGGATCAGGGAAGAAGTAAACGCACCCCTATCCTGACCAGTCCAGCTGAAAGGCGTCCACTGCGAGGCCCTAACAGTCGGCAAATGGTACCGCATAAAGAAGCAGATGACAAGACCAAGCTAGTGCAGAGGTCAACATTTGGATGCCCGTACATACGGCAAAGCCAGAAGAAGGAACCGGCATCGGCGGTCCATTCAGTGGAAAGTGAAAGGAATCGGAACAGACTGTCGGCCAGGACGTTGAACACTCCCTGGACGTGAATAGCATGGAGATTCAAACCCTAAGAACTTGGTAAACGAGCTACCCAAAGCAGCTAGCCTCAAAGATGCACGGACCAAAGAGGTATTCTCCTCCCTAGATTGAGACGATGAACCTTGTGCAGTTATGTTGGTATTGATATTTAAGTTGTGTTTTTCACTGAGCATTGATATAGCTGTTTCAATAGTTCTTTTCTTCAGTGGCTTATTGTAAATATGGAAGTTAAGTACAGCAGATGACTTGTTACATTTGGCTTTCGATGGTTAGGAAAAATTTCTTTTTCAAATATTTTGATTTTTTTTTAATATTTATTTTTAATTTAGGCAACAGAGGATGAGATCACCAATGCATATCGTCGACTTAGTCGGCTGTATCATCCTGACAAGCACACGGATCCTGACCGTAAAGTGGAAGCAGAGTTGCTATTTGGTAAAACAAAGAGGGCATATGAAGGTCAGTTTAAAACAAAATGGATTTATCCTTTGTATAACAAATCTGTTTTAACTGTAATTGTACTAGGAGTGAAGAAACTTAAACATGTAAAATATGGTTGTGTATTCACCTATACTGCATATTGATTAGTGTAAACAAACAATACAGTATTATGATACTATGCTTCCTGTTAATTTTTCTTTGATCTTGCTATAACAGATTTCTTTAGTAGTCATGGTTATAACATTGATTTCATACTGTTTTATGTAATTTATAAATTTGTATTTGGTCAAATAATTTTTGCATATCTTATTTTGTTCTGTGACACATTTCAGTACTAAGTGATCCTCATATGCGAGCAATATACGATAATCTGGGGACAGCAGGATTGGAAACCCAAGGTTGGGAGGTTGTTCAGCGAACTAAAACGCCACACGAGATAAGAGAAGAATATGAACGCCTAGCACGGTAAGTCTTTCCTCATCAGTACTAAACTCGCTCTTCAAGACACATTTTGCATCATTGACCATTATCAAGTAAAAAATTTATAATAGTTCAAGATGGACCAAAATTCCATTATGATTTCATGCTTCTAATGTGTAAGTTTGTTTTTCTGTCCCAAGTATTGAAGTCGTCTCGTTTTACATTTTATGCAGCCTTAAGATGATGTTCAATATGTTCATTTACATCGTATCCGGGCACTTTTGGACTGACACTGCTTGAGTAGCCTATATTGGCCTAGTAAACAATCACTCCTCCCCAAATAATAATGTAAATATAAGAATAATGAAAAAATAAATGAAGCTAAAATGTAGTACAAGTCATCAAGACTTGTACTACATTTTGCAGTGATGATATTGTTTCTGTGGGGAGTCCCAGAGGCTCCTTTGAGTTATCGGGCTAATTTGCGAATCATTAGTCCGGGGCATTAGTCTATGGAGTTCAGCCTACTGGGAACAATGAGCCAGGACCTGCCCCCCCGTCCCTCAGAGAGGCACAGGGATCAATAGCCCTAGAAAACCCCCGTGTTTGGGGGGTTTCCTTATCTGCCCGGGGTTATTGACCCAGGCAGATAAGGAAACATTGACCTTATCCATGCCATCGACTGGGGTTAGACACCCAGAAAGGTAGGCATAACAAAACAGACCCAACATGATAAGAAAATCGCAGCCGTAAACTGAACAGAAAGGCAGAACTCCCCACAATCCCAAGGAAACAAGCAGACAAGCAAATGTCACACCTTGTAGTTGCGCTGCTCATCCGCACAGCCCTCAGCAGAGGGGAGGAGTCCTGGACCCCCCCCCCCCTCTGCTCTGGCTACCTAGCATTCCAGTTTGTTAGCTAATGCAAACCGGGGCGGACGTCTTCTCTGGCCTTGTTTTCCAAGCAGTAATTTGCCTTTCTGATGTCCTCTGTGGTGTCGTGTGGTGGCAAGGTGTCCTTCAGAGTATCTGGGCTGCATGTGCTTAGGATGCAAGGATGCATGCACCCTTCCCTAGGCGCCTTGTGAGTACTTTCCTTGCATGCTAGGGTTCTCTTTGCGGTGAGTTAGGGAAACTATTTCCGTAGGGTTTTTTGCTGCTCGGCAATTACCCCACAGTCGGGGCCAACTGGAGTTTCATGGCCCTTGTTTGGCCTTGGGTAGGGAGTGGTATCGTCAAGGTGTTGTGCAGCCTGCCTATCTATGCAGCAGCCGGTTTCTGTTTCCTCTGGGACGTTGTACTTTTGCGGAATTTTTCTTTTGTTTTCCTTGCCTGGTGGGGGGTCTGCCTGGTGTGGCTGTAGTTCCACTTATAATATTTTGGTGGCACTCTGCTAGGCTACCGTGATTGTACACGTCACGAGGGCTTCAGAATTTTGATCTCCCCCCCTCGTTAGCTTTGGGTCTTAACAGGTTAGCAACACCTTGCCTGTGCTTCCCATAGCAGTCAGCCTATGGGCCCTGGAAACCCCTGTCAGGGCTCGATGGACCTATGGATGTGTCTTCCAAGTTCCAGCCTGCCTCATGCAGGTTTGAAGGTTGCTGTCTGCCCTTGTCTCAGGGTGACAGTCACCACTTTTGCCTTCATCACGCGAGTTATGTTCTCTGCTTGTTCTCCAGTACTATTCTGGTGACATTATTGTTAGGGTACAGGCAGCATCCCCATTGCATGCTAGGTTTAGGTTACTGCAATGCACTAAGTTGGTTTTCCACCCGGATGCCCTGCAGATGCCCCACTTTGGTTGTAGGGACCTGGACCTGGGGGCATTAGTTGCTTCGACTTTGGTTCAGTCTGTACTCCCTGGTCCTTCCCCTGTTGTTCATCCTGCACTTACCCCTCCTGCTTCCGGCTCCCAAACGTCTGAGGGTTTCGGGGTCGGGGCAGGGTTTAGTTGATAATGAGACTTGGGCAGCTTCGTGGGCTGACCCAGTCGGGTTGGGGACAGAGGCATTCGAGCCGGTTCCCAGCATTCGAGCCCTCCTACCAAGGCTTCTGGGTCCCACCAGCAGACCCTTTGACCCCTGCTTGGGTGTTGGTGCCCTCTTCGCGGGGCTTGTTGCTGCAGGGGGAGGGGTTTTCTAAACCCCCCTCCCCGTATGAGTATGATTTGGGGTTGGCTACTACCCGGGTTCGGTTCTGGGCTTCCTTGGGTTCCTTGGCTCCATCATTCCAGAGGTTTTCTGCCTCTCGAATCTCACTTAAGGAGGTTCGGGAGACTTGCTGCATACCTCCTGCGAGACCCGGATTCCGCCTCTGTGATGGAGCTGTCCTTGTTTGAATTCGGTTCTTCTTTCCTGTATTAGGTGTGTTTGGAGGTTCTGGAGTCTTCCTGGCTGGCAGAATGCCATTCTTTTCGTGAGGGGCGTCATATGGGTTCTGTTGGACCCCTACGCTTGGGTGGCGAGAAACGTCAGTTCTGCAGGTTTACCTAGGAGGCGAATTTGAGCACCTTAATAGCTGAGCAGCACAGGGGGTTAATGCGTGCTTGTTCACCCGTGCTTTTTTGAGATGCTGGCATTGTGCAGTTGCACGTGCAGGTTCCCACCCTTTCGACATCCTTGGTTGCTGATAATTTGCATGCCCATGGGCATTTGGCATCGGTCTTGCACTTCTTTTCCCTTCGGCCTGGCTTGAGGAGGATGTGGAGGCATTGAGTGCCTGGCCTTTGTCTGGTGTGCTGGCCTCGGCGGCTCAGGCGTCGGCCGCACTGTTAAAGCTGTTTGCGCCTGGCCTGAAGGAGGCAGTGTGTCTATTCTTTTTTTCTCGCCTCGCATGCCGTCAGGCTGTGTTCGCTCTCTCTTTTGAATTCGCTTGGGCCCTGGCTCTAAGGTTTTCTTCCTTTGCTGTTTGCGGAGGCTGCGGTCTCACAATTTCTGCAGGCGGCTTCGTCTAGTTGTTGTCTTATGTTGGACTTGTTGGTTCTCCGGGGTGTCCGTTTTTAGCCACCCCGACGTGGTGATTGCTCACCGCGTTTTCCAGCTTGCATTCGGGGTGATGTCACTTCTGCCCCGTTCTGTAAATTTTCTCATGCTTTGTTTCACCTCCTGCCTGCTCATGCGCCGCCTGAGCTGTCCTGGTCCTTAAACAGGGTGCTTTCCTATCTTCCTTCTTCTCAGTTAATGGTGGCCCCTTCGGTTCTAGATTGTTTTTCTAATGCTCTGTTTCTGTTGGCATTGGCCTCTGGGGGTTTGGTTGGTGAGCTTCATGCTCTCCTCTGGTGCAGGGGTTTCTGCTCCTTTGGTCCTGGTAGTCAGTTTGTTCGTTTGCAGTCTTCTTCTTTTCTGGCAAAAAACGAAATGGCTGCTTTTCGGAGGGGTCCATGGGTCATTGATGCTTAGTTGGTCAGGTTGGGGATGCATCATGTGTTGTCTGGTTGCGGCTCTTCGCTGTCATATGCGCGCCTCAGCTTCTGTGGCCGAGGATGCGCTGTGAGTTGATCCGGTTTACCTCGTTCCCTGTTCTAGGTCTCGGGGTCTCCCAGGTCGTCTGCAGGGTTATGAAGTCTAGCCAGCGTGTGGTCTTTCCTCGTCCCCATGACATTAGGAAGTTTGCTGCATTGGCTGCCATGTTTGGCAACATGTCTTGGGCTGATATTCGGGCATGGGGAGGGCTGCATGGACGAGCGGTGCGACTACAAGGTGTGACATTTCCTTGTTTACTTGGGATTGGAGGGAGTTCTGCCTCTGTTTGGTTTTTGGTTGCGATTTTCTTACCATGTGGGTTCTGTTTTGTTATGCCTATCTTTCTGGGTACCTAACCCTGGTCGATGTCAGATAAGGAATTGGCCATTATCAGGGCCATTGCTCTCTGTGCCTCTCTGAAGGAGGCCAGGTTCTGGCTAGTGGTCTCTGATAGGCTGAACTCCATAGACTAATGCCCCAGTCTAATGATTCGCATAGCCTGATATCTCCAGGGAGCTTCTGGGGCTCACCCAGAAAATGGCATTTCATTACATTCAACGCTGGTTTTTTGTATTAAAGTAATAAGCTATATGTACTTCTATTTTCTTCTTTATACTGTACAGTAATTATATAATGATGTATCAGCAGTTAGCATAGTTTTTCAGTACGTATTGTTACTATTAAAATTTGGGCTGATAATTCCCACTTTATTTTACACAGGTAGATACAGGAGCAGATGACTTTGCCTCCATTTAGGAGGCTTAAAGCTCTCTCTCTCCCACAGTTTATCTTAAGCTTTACACTACTAAGTTTTTCCTGAAATAAGATATCTGCCAATTGGCCTACAGTAAACCACGTTCTCAATTGCTGTTGAAGTTAATGATCTGTGACCAATTGCCTCTTCCCATCGCAGGGCTCAAAAACATGCCAGTATTGCTCACAAGACATGTGGCGATCATGCTACCCCTGCAATATAATGGTTGTGACTTGCTATCTGTTGCATTAAACCTTTCACCTATCTGAATAGGAGTTTGCTTCAAATTATGCATGGCCTATGTGAATCTAGCATCATGCATTTGTGCGGAGTTAATTTTTTTAGGTAACCCTTACACAGCGCACCCTCCTATATCCATACCTACCTATATCACAGATTTTTATTTGGATAAGCTGTATCATTATCTGTGATTTGAAAATACGTCATCAAAAAGAGTGGCTAGGATGAAACAATGAAGTTCCTCTTACCTGTCTCTAACATGAATATAAAGAATGTTAATATGCTGGTCACTTTGGGGCTAGTTCTATCTTTTTATTTATTTATATATTTTATGTATTATGGAATGCATTTTTCTCTTTTTAAATGTACAGTGACCGTGAAGAGCGTCGGCTTCAGCAGAGAACAAATCCTAAGAGTTCAGTAACGATGACAATCAATGCTACTGATCTCTTTTCAGTTTATGATGACGACTCTCCTTTTCTAGACCTGAGGTTAGTGTAACATATTGCTGGCACATGCATTAATTCTTGGATTTGCACTCTTTACATTAATAATTAAAGTTGCTAGAATGTTACATAAATTGTACTAAACAGTAATATAATGAATGAATAGCATTCAGGTTGACATTATTAAGAAATATTTAAGTGCATGTTACTCTCATTTATTTCAGGGATTTGTTTGGGTTACCACACATTGAAATTAGTGGAATGGCTCTGAATCAAGCAATAGAGGCTCCATTAACAAATAAGGACACTGCAATACTTTCTGGTAAATATTTGTTCAAGTATTTTCTGTAAAGGATAAAGCACAATATGTAAGAGAGACTCGGGGGAAGGGGGTGATGTATGTTATTGTCTTGTGCCAGTTAGTCAGCCTCAGTTTAACCTTAAGACATATCAGCATCTCCCGTGAACCCCAGTGATTTTTATGAAGTCTGGAATTGAATCTGGGATGTGTTTTCTGTATGAGACTGGGAGGGGAAGGAGGAGACTTGGGGGGGGGGGGGAGACTGGGAGACGGGAGGAGGAGACGGAGGGAAGTGATGAGGGAGGAGAGGGGTGAGATTGGGAGAAAGGAGCAGAGAGGGGAAGGGAAGAGAGAGAGAGACTGGCACCACCAGGTACCCCATCTACTTTAGGGTGTAATTTTGCTTCATCTTGTTTCCTCTTTTGGATGTTTGTTTCGTGAAGGTGTGACATATTGTAAACCCTTTCCCAGATACTTATTGTCACTATTTGATAATTTAAGGCACTTGATTGATGCATTGGAGGCATTAAAGTATTTCACATGTTGGTTTGTCTGCTCCATTACTGAATGGAACAGTCACTAAAGTTAGTTAGAAAATGTGAGAACTGCCTCAGAATGCACGTACACACAGTTGTGGTTGAGTGGGAGTGTAGCATAAAATAAAGTAAATGGGGAAATATTATGTCTTTAATACCCTTTTAAATTGGTGATTACTTACTGTTCTCCTCAACTATAAGTAGGGCTGTTCAAAGAAAATTCATGTACAGTATATAGATATAATATAACCCCTTTCCCTATAAAGAAAAAAAACTGTCGGTCATGATTAATTTTTTTTATATACTGTACAGGTGTATTTTATGTAAGGCTGTGATTTTGTAATTGTTACACCAATTCGCTTTTATATTTTTTAAGGAAGCACTACCTTGATGAGCTTTTCTGTGGCTACATTCTAATCTGAACTTTCTGCTACTTTTTCTTCAGCTCTGTAAAATTTTGACTTAAGGGTTAATTAATATAACAATAAAACAATATTTTTATTATAAAGCAAGAACAAGTGGAGAGTGCACAATGAAATCACAATAACCTGACGTATCAAGGAGAAAATCAGTAGGAGCTTTCAGGATTCGAACCTGCTTCCTTGGTACTGCCAAGCTAGCACCCTAGACCACTACACCACTGACACGGTGGTCACCACCTACAAAATTCTCAGGAGGAATTGACAGGGGTAGGACAAAGACAAACTATTTAGCATGGGTGGAACATGAACATGGGGGGACAGCTGGAAACTGAGTACCTAAATGAGCCACAGAGACATTAGAAATAATGTTTTCAGTGTCGGAATAGTTAAATGGAATGCATTAGGCAGTGATGGTGGTGGTGGCAGACTCCATACACAGTTTCAAATGTAGATGTGAGAGAGAGCCCGATGGGCTTGGGAATCTGTACACCAGTTGATTCACAGATGAGAGGCAGGACCAAAGAGCCAAAGTTCAACCCCCTGCAAGCATAACTAGGTGAGTAAGGTCAAAAGTAATGCAACCTGGAATTCAGCTGAATCCACTAGGAGTTCTGAGGCCCCCAACCAGAGCTCAAATCAGGGGTTTCATACACTGCTCCCTGTACATTCAGGCTTCCAACGCTTCTCATCAAATGCTCTATCCCAGGTTGCATTGCTTCTGAAGAGCAGGGGTGCCATAGGCACAGAGAACACTGTATAAACATCAGACATCCACGGTTGTTCCACATACTCCCAGTGAGTATAAAATATTGCTGGAGCAAATGTGGACATAAAGAAGTGCTGGACTAACCGGGCAGTGGTGGATATGTGGGCTTGCTGGCCACTCCATATTGGAGTGGCCAGCAGGTTGGACCAAGCTCTCACAAGTCGGCCAGGCTTGGGAAATTGAACAACTCCCAGAACCTCATCCAGGTATCCAGGCCCATGTTGTGTAGTGGTCTAGGGTGCTAGCTTGGAAGTACCAAGTGAGCGGGTTCGAATCCTCTTCAAGGCTCCTACTGATTTTCTTGCAAGTGGAGAGGTTTGGCATTTGACGGGTTGAACATGAAGATATGCCAGAGAGATACAGGAAAATTTTCTTCCCTTTATATAATTATAAGTACAGTATATTGATAATACAGTGGAACCTCGAGTGACTAGTGGCTCCAGTTACGAGCAAGCCACTCGCAGAAAATGTCTCGACTGACGAGCTTTCCCTCGATTAACGAGCGTTCCCATTGGTTCTCGGACACCACTTACGACAGTTTTGTTGTTTCACAAGACGAGTTTTCCACATGACAAGCTCGGTACCGGAACGGATTAAACTCGTTAATCGAGGCGCCACTGTATACTGTATTTAATATACAATATTTGTAGTACATTTTCTCAAGATATTTGTGGTCATATAATTATCATTTTGTTAAAGCAATATGCTGCACTTAAATTCTCTAGCACAGTTATTTGAATAGTTTACTTGGCATTTTTGACTGAAATGGATAATAAGAAATCAGAATTGTTCATGTTTGTTAAGCATGTACCATGTAGTAATGAAGTGTTTCTTGTTCACAAGGCAATCTGTCATCACACAATGGTAATGGGAGTGGTGGCATTAATTTTTCAATTCGAAGGATAACATCTGAAAAAGGTTGGGGCGAGGTGGAAGTTGGAGCAGGAAATGGTTTAACCTTGGCAACTAAAGGCTTTAGAAACTTCTCACGTGGTACGTTTGGAAATGGCTCAATTCTTACCCATTTCACCCCCAATGGGCTTCGTGTAGGCACGGTTGCAAGTAAGTATCTCTTCGTTTATGATATTAAATGTTAATGAATTATAGGTTTTTA
The DNA here is from genome assembly GCF_040958095.1 of Procambarus clarkii. NCBI lineage: Eukaryota > Metazoa > Arthropoda > Malacostraca > Decapoda > Cambaridae > Procambarus > Procambarus clarkii. The sequence goes on from NC_091156.1 coordinate 18,349,665, forward strand.
AGTGATTGCTGATAATTGACTTGTTTATATCTGAAGATAATGGCTTAAAGATTATGTATTCATATATGTAGCCTGTCATACCTAATAGCCTAATTCCTGGGCTGTGTAACTGTTAATACCTGACAACTCACCGGCGTGCAAGAAAACAAAAATTTTCCTTCTAATTTTGTTAAAATGTGTTCCCTGATTACGGGAAAAAAATAATTGTATGCGACATACTTTGGCGGTGATGGGGCGAGGAAGTTTGGTATGATACAGATGCTAACAGAGTACTAGTATTTGCCTGGGTCGGTCTGCGGCATTCAAACCGTGTGGCGGGAGTTGCCACAAAGATATTACTTAATTATTTCAATAAATAATTATTACAGTATTTTGATATTAATAATTTTTTTTTTATTATTTTTTTTTGCAGTGATATTTAAAAGTGTGTTGTGATAAATTAATATAATGTGTGGGCCATTGCTATACTCAAAAATATGGTGTGTATATTAGTGATGCAATTATTACATTCTCAAAACAATAAAACAATGTTTCTGTGGCGTGTCTCTCTGGCTCCCCGGAGCTATGCCGGGCTGATATATATGTAATAGACCATGGCATCAGTCAATTGAAATAGAGTGCTAGCCTACCGGGGGACCACGAGCCAGAACCTGGTCCCCTCAGAGAGGCATGAGGAGCAATGGCCTATAAAAACCCCCACGTGGTTGGAAGCATTCTATGTTTGCAATCTACTGGGTTAGGCATCCAGAGAGGTAGGCATCCCAAAACAGACCCCAACTGGTGAAGCATTGCTACCAAAAACTGAACTGCTAGGCAGAACTCCCCATTCTGAAAACAAGCAAACACGCATGATGTCACAAATGCTGCCGCGCCGCTTGTTTGCGCAGTTCCTCCCTCCCCGGCAGGGGGGAAGGGGGAATCCCAGACCCCTGTGCCAGCCATCCAACCCCGGTTCAGAGGCTGATGTACTCACCTATTGTGCTTGTGGGGGTTGAGCATTGGCTCTTTGGTCCCACCTCTCGACTGCCAATCAAGGCGGTCGTTTGACTCTGGCTCCTGTCTCCGAGCAGTGATGTGCCTTGCGGGGTTCTGCTGTGTGGTGGTGTACGAGCCAGGAGTAATTCATGGAGTACTGGGCTGCATGTACCTAGGGCCTTCTTTCCTAGGTGCCCTGTAAGACTGTACTGCCGTTGCGGCTTGGAGGTTACCTTCCACAAGTCGTCCAGGAACTGTCTCCGTAGGGATCTTTAGCTGCTCGGTGATTGCCCGCCCTTGGGGTCAGCTGGGGTTTTCATAGCCGCTGTTTGACCTTTGGTAGGAGGTAGTATCGTCGCTGGTAGGGGCGCAAGGTACTGTGCAGCTTGTCTCCCATTATCACAGCGGCCTGTTCTGTTCCTCCTGGAGACATTGTGCGTTTTTTTTTTTTGTTGTTGTTGCCTGGTGGGGAAAGGGTCTGCCCCTTGGTCCACCCTCTGCCCCTTGGTCCATTGTCCACCCTCTGTTATTTTGGTGGTCCCCCGCTAGGTCCCCATCCCAGGGAGGGGAGGAGCTGCGCAGAAAAGCAGCGCGGCGGTGGGTGTGACGTCATGCTTGTTTGCTTGTTTTCAGACTTGGGGGTTCTGTTTAGCAGTTTGGTTTTCGGTAGCAACGTTTCGTGTGCAACAAACTAAGAAACAAGAGCTATAAGGAGAGGCTAGAGATCTTAAATATGCTAAGGCTAGAAGATAGAAAAAAAAATGAGGTGATATGAACAGTATATACAAAATAGTAACAGGAATTGATAAATTGACATAGGAATTCTTGAAACTTATAACTTTAAGAACAAGAGGCCATAGATTCAAGCTAAGGAAAAAAGTATTAGAAAGCTCTCCCTTGCAAATAGTGGTAGACGGTTGGTACAAGTCAAGTGCGAACCCACCAAACACACACTGAAACTACGACGTTGGTAGAACATTCGAACAAGTTTTAACACCTCCTAACCAATTATAACAACCAATATAGCAAGTTGTAACAACGTTCTAATACGCCATAAACACGTTAAGCCAAGATGTAACAACTTTATTGCAAGTTGTAACAAGCGGAAAATAGAGACAGTTTCAGTTTGTGTTTCCAGGGAAGGCAGTAAATGCCAAAATCATCAGTACAGTACTTTCAAAGTGTCATGATAGAGCATTGGGAAGACGGAACACCATGAGCATACTTTATTAATTAGAGACTCACTTTACACATTCACACACTGCTCATACATTCATTTACTTATATACAAACATAAACATACTAAATATATATAATATGTTTAATAAAATTTTTGTTCTTTTTAAAGCTCTGGCAAACCAATTAGACAAGCACACCGTGGGATATCTAACATGGAAGGCCGGGATGCAGAGCGGCATGAATACAATGATTATACGTGATACTCCCACCCAGCATATTGTATTTTCTGCTTACATTGGTATACCACACACCTATGCAGCCCTCTCTTATACTCACAAAATGCCAGACCAGGAATCTAAAGTAAAACTAACTGGAAAGTAAGTATACACACTGGTTTTAATTTTTCTAATTTGATATACAGTACATTATTAAAATGTTTTGAGAAAGTGGTATAATCACCTAGATGTACTTGCACAGCCAAGCACCTGCTACTAAGCTGCCTCTTCATCTATTAATTGGTTACTTTTTTGCTTGAAATTGTATCGAGGTTATCTTAATTTTTCTTCCGAGTCTTTTCCATTTTATAAGTTCTTTGTAATAACTCTTTTATCTCATTAGTGTATTTTCTTCTCTTTTTTTGTCCAGCATGGTAAGACCTAATATGAATCAAGTAATATAAATGATCAGATTGGGCTCAGAGAATGTTTCAGCATCAAACTTATCTAGGATATTTATGAGCTACATGGAGCATTAGTTTGCCCTCAACAGCAAGGCCTGTTGCAGGGGAGTAGTTAGCTGTACGTTTGTGTGGCAGTCATGCCAGGTTCTGTCCTCTTTGTGATTGATGCCTAAACTGAGAGGTACATTTGGGTTGGGTATTGGTATTGCCTGTGGCTGCAGATGCTTTTCCTTGCTGAAAAGTTCAGGTTAGGGGTTGATGTTTGTGCCAAGACACACATCATTTGCCTGGTCTACTTGCTCATTTGTGTATGTCTAGCTGGTAGATATCCCTCGTCCCTGGGGCTGGCACAGGTGTGTGCAACTTTCCTGAGTATGAATGTGTTTTTAGTCATTGATGGTCACTCGTGCTGCTGCTTGTTACTAATTGTCGAGCCTGGCCCCAGACCGGGCTCAGGGAGTAGAACTCGTGAGACCCTCTCCAGGTATGCTTAATGTGTTCGTGAGCCCTTTTATATATCATCTTGGGCTTGCATGTTACTCCCTTAGTGGAGGTTCCATTTTTTATGATGGCTCTTTCTAATGGCTGGCAGGCTACGGAGTTTCATGATCTTCTCTGGAGGCAAAGTTTGTTTCTTCAGACCTGGATTTTAATTTTTATCTCCTTCAATACCTGGTTTGTCCAGCCAAGGGTGCTTCATACACTCTGCCCTGTGGTCAACAGTGCAGTATTATTTGTATGCTACTTGTGCTGTGTGGGTCATTGCTGTTTGTCAACCTTGCCTCTCACGTTCCTTGCTTCTTGGGGCGCTCTCTCATTTGATCAGCTAGAGGTTGATTCAGTTTAGCCAATTGACTGTTTTTCCCAACTTATGATATGTGAAAGTTTCCTGTCATGGTTTTATTTGCCAAAATGTTCATGGCAAGTATTTAGTGCTCACCCTTCTGTTTTATTATTCTTTGTTTTCCTCTCAGAAAAGCCAACTTGCTTTGTTGAGGTGTTGTGGGAGAGATGGCCTCTGTGATATCAAGTGTTGAATGAATTGAAAAGACCCTTTTGGTGGGGCTGCTCAGTAGCTCCCCATCTTCTCTTATTTCCTTCTTTCATGTGGTTGTTGGACATGTTCCAGATCAGCAGCGCATGGATAAGGTGGTCGACCACAGGGTAATCTAGGTTGTTGTCTAGTGTCATCTGTGAGGAGCTATTGAGTGACCCACCAGAAAAAGATGTTTCATTACATCATGACACTTAATTTATACATCATGATACGTCATTTAACCATGGAGACTTTATGCAGGTGTGATGTACTAAATTAATTTCTAACCCATCACTCAATATATTATTATATTAACACATGGCAAACTTTGTAAATAAGTTCTTAACAGTATTTAACTCTGCCTGTGTGAAAAAATCAAAATAGTTATTTGTTATACTGTTATATATTGCATGCAAAAATTAAGGAAATATTTAAAACACATAAATACCTCAGTCTTTTTTCTGGTTTTGTGCTCATCAGGAGATAACTGGGTGGGAAGTCATCGGGTCCAATGATACATGATACCCAGTTTGCTAACTCATCACGTAGGGGTGAGGGGTCTGATATTCAAATTAGATTATTTTTGTTAGTGTAAACTAAAGTGAAACAACAATGTGTGGGGAATAACTCAATTTATGTATAATTGACAAGTGATCGAGTACTGTGCATAGGCCTACAATAAAATAAGTACTATATACCTATATTGCACACAGATCTTGACACAGCTTGCTTATACACATGATACACTCATATGCTGCTATTCTGTCTGGGAAGGTCATTCAGAAATACAGTAGATTCAAACACTGGCATGAAAGACCAAATTGGGATTTGATGATAATTGCTGGCCACAGTACCGGATAACCTTATTACATGTAAGCAATTAGAAATGGACAGATGATTTATTTAATGGATCTAGGTTAACTCCATTGTATTCAACATATATGTAATATAAACATAATATAAACATTCACACTTGTACAAAAGTGGGTGATAAGTAAAATCAACTTATAATTATAACTGCATTCCTCTGTGGAACAACGTATGACAAGAACTGCACTTTAAAGGATAATAATATTCCGTGAACTACACATACGATCATAAGTATAATCATAACTCTAAATAAACTGTCCAGGTTTTACTGTGTCATGTACTTTTACCAAGTTAATAAATATCATTCAGCTACATCTTACAATCCTTCTTGCATGTCTTTGCCTAATTTCTCCCTCAATTTTCTAAAAAAAATTAAAAAATTAAATGTAAATAGGTATATGCATTAAATTCCTTGCTTTTAATTTGTGCAATTGCCATTAACTCAGTGTTCTAATTTCTATCTTGGATTTCATTTCCAGGGCTGGCACATTTGGAGCGATATTAGAGTATGGAGCAGAAAAGAAAGTTTCTCAAAACAGCTCTCTTGCTGCATCTCTAGCACTTGGTGTGCCCACAGGTGTTCAACTCAAAATAAAGTAGGTATTCTTAAGTTATTGGCATGTGTGTGTGTGTGTAATTACCTATGTGTAGTTACTGGATGAGAGCTATGCTTGTGGTGTCCTTTCTTCCCAGCATTCTTTGTCATATAAAACTTTGAAACTGCTGACGGTTTTTGGTCTTGACTACTTTCTCACTTGTTCCAATCGTCTACCACTCTGATTGCAAAATAATTTTTTTTAGTATCTTTTTGGCACTTTTGTTTCCTGTTCTATTATAATTACCTAAGTGTAGTTACAAGATGAGAGCTATGCTCGTGGTGTCCCATCTTCCCAATACTCTGTCATATAATGCTTTGAAACTACTGACGGTTTTGGCCTCCACCACCACTTCACTTGGCTTGTTCTACCACTGTTTGCAAAAGAAATCTTTCTATTATTTTTTCACCACCTTTGTTTCCTTAGCTTGAGTCAGAATCCCCTGTTCATGAAGTTGCTGGTTTCAGGAATTCCTCTTGTCAATTTGGTCCATTCCTGTTATTATTTTGTAAGTTGTGATCATATCACCTCTTTTTCTTCTATCTTCTAGTTTAGGCATATTTAATGCCTCTAGCCTCACCTTGTAACTCTTGTTTTTCAATTCCGGAAGCCATTTTTGTAGCATGCCTTTGCAGCTTTTCCAGTTATTGATGAGCTTTTTGAGATATGGGCACCATACACTGTTACCTAGCAGTAAATAGGTACCTGGAAGTTAGTCAGCTGTCACGGGCTGCTTCCTGGGGGTGGAGGCCTGGTCGAGGACCGGGCCGCGGGGACACTAAAGCCCCGAAATCATCTCAAGATAACCTCATCTCAAGAAGATAACCATACAACTCCCACATATTCCAATTTTGATCTGGCAAAGTTCATGAAATTTCTCCAGTATTTCACCATCCATGTAAATTAAAAGCAAGTCTGAAGTTGCAAAGAGACACATACGCTCCTCTCACAATGTTCTTTGTGTTCCTCTGGCAACAACATACTATCTAAAACCATCCCTAGGTCTCGTTCTTTATTAGAGTTCTGTAATTCCTTTCCACATAATTTGTAAGTTGTGTGTGGTCTATTTTCTCAGATTCCACATTCCATAACATACCATTTATTCACATTGAATTCCACTTGTCACTTGACACTCCAAGCACTTATTTTATCTAGATTGATTTGAAGGGCATTACAATTGTCTGCATCTCCTATCTTCCCCAGTATCTTAGCATCATCCGCAAACATGTTTATATAATTCTGTATTCCTTCTGGTAGATCGTTTATGTAGACGATGAACATTATTGGTGCAAGAAGTGAACCCTGTGGTACTCCACTAGTAATACTCCTCCAGTCAGATACATTGTCTGATATCGCCTTCATCTGTCTGTCAGTTAGAAAATTTTTCATCCATATCAGAAGTCTTCCCGTCACCCCTCCAGCATGTTCCAGTTTCCAAAACAGCCTCTTGTGTGGGATTCTGTCAAAAGCCTTGTTTAGGTCCAAATAGACATTGTCAATCCAGCCACCTCTTTCCTGTATTATTTCTGTGGCTCTCATAAAAACTAAGTAGATTTGTTACACAGGAACGTCTTGTTCAAAAACCATACCGACTGTCCGTGTTATTATGTCATTACTCTTCAGGTGTTCAATCCATTTTGCTTTAACTATTGTTTCTAGTGTTTTGTCTACCACACTTGTTAGTGATCTGTATCTATAATATAGGGGTTCCTCTCGACTACCATTTTTATAGATTGTAGTATGTTTACCTTTTTCCATATATTTGCTAAGATTCCTGTGCAGAAGGATGTCTTGAATATTACTTGGAGTGAAATGCTCAGTTCAGTTGCACATTCTTGCAGCACCCAAGGTGAAACTCCATGAGGTCCAACTGTTTTATTTCTTCCTAGCCCCTTGAGTAATTTTTCAACTTTATCTTGGGAAATCTCTATGGTGTGCTTGGGAATTGGCATTTGGTCCAGCTCTCTGAAATCCTCATTTTATACAAACACACTATGGAACTGTTCATTTAGTGTCTCAATTTCTTTTTCATTCTCAGTAGTCCTGTTCTCCGATCTCAATCTCTGGATTTTATCATTTACATGTAGCTTGGTTTAATGAATTTATAGAAATGGCCTTGATCTGTTTTACATTTGTGCGCTATACCTTTCTCAAAGTTCCTTTCTGCTTCTCTCCTCACTGCTGTGTAATTGTTTCTTGCTTGCTTGTAGTGCTGATATATTTGGAGGCTAAGTATATTCCTATATTGAACCCATATTCTTGTCTTTTCCTATCTGGCTCTCTCACAATTTCTGTTGAACCAATCCTGTTTTCTGGTCCTGCATCTCCGTTTTGGTATGAATGTTTGTGTACCTTCATCGTATATTTCACAAAATTTGGCATACATCTCATTTACCTCTTTACCTAGCAACAAGTCTGTCCAATTAAACTCATTAAAGAATTTTCCAAGTTCCCGGTAGTGTCCTCTATTGAAATAGAGTTTTCCAACTATTTCAATGTCTGTTTCTAGATTATATCGCAAATAATATTTAATTTCCAGCAGGACGTGATCACACCTTCCCAAGGAAAAGAATGAGAGTGAAGGGTACTAGATGTCAAATCTCTTCTTTCCTGGTGAATATTAGATCCAGTATTGATGGAACATCCCCTTCCCTCATTCTGGTGGCCTGCTTGACGTGTTGATACACAAATGTCTCCAGAATGAGGTTTACAAATCTGCCTGTCCAAATGTTCTCCATTCTTGCTTCGTAGGCCTCCCAGACTAATGCTGTCAAGTTGAAGTCCTCCAGTACCAACAATCGTGATTTATCTTTTCTGATTTGACTATAATCTCTCTCATGACCATTATGAGGCCCTCTCCTTTGTCATCTAGTGCCTCCTTTGTGTGTGAATATACTACTCTATTTGTATTTACTATTTGTATCTGAAAAATCAAGCTATTAGCTCTTGGACCCTGCCTTTCTAACTAATTTATTTTTCCTCTATTATGTCTACTACATATATTTCTCTACAACACACACACACACACACACACACACACACACACATACACATCCCCAGGAAACAGCCAGTGGCAGCTATCTAACCCCCAGATACCTATATACTGCTAGATGAACAGCGGCATCAGGGTGAAAGAAACTCTGCCCATTTGTTTCTGCCTCTGCCGGGGATTGAACCTGGGCCCTTAGAACTACAACCCCAGAGTTCTGTCCACTCAATTGTGCCCCCATTCCCCACACCCGGGTCTCTTTCTCGAATTGTCACAGGTAGGTAGTTTCTCTTCATTGTGTACTGTCCCTTTAGCCTCCTATCTAATCCCATTTCCATCACTTTACATTTGCTCGTGTTGAACTCCAAGTAACCAAGTACTGTACCAACAATCATGAATTAACTTTGTCTATTCTCACTAAATCTTTCTTGTGGTCATTATAAGACCCTCTTATTTGTCATGTCGCTGCTTTCTTTCCTGGTGGACTCTAAGCAGTAATGATTATCAACTTATTAACCTGATTACAGATCTCCAATGACATTGTCAACATTTTGTGAATTAATATTGGTTATGTCTTCTCACAGACATAATAACATAGGGTAAAAACCCACACTTGTGTTTTTTGTGAAATTTATGCAAGGAAGTCTTTTGCACTCTCCTGAGTGCTTTGTCAAGGTCTGAGTTTGTGATTTGGACAAGACTTAAATCTCAATGTCTAAGTCTTGTCCTAATCACACATTCGAAGCTTGACAAAGCACACAGTCTTGGCATAAATTCCTTGGCGTAAAGACTTGGTGTAAATTCCTTACATAAATTTCACAAATGCACAAGTGTGGGTTTTTATCCTATTTTTGTGAGTTTTTTAGTATTAATTTATCTACCTTTAGTTATTCTTTCACCAGATCAGCAACACCTCCACATTTCCTATTTACTTTATCCTGTCTCCAAATTGAGTAGCCTCGCAGGAATACCAACTTGTTTAAATAAATTCACTAGTATGTTCACTAGTATAAATCCATTATGTATTGCTTGTTTTAACTATTGATCGCAGGCTACATCGGGCATCTCAGACGTATGCGGCTACTATAATGCTGTGCGAGGAAATTATGCCAGCACCAATAATATATGGAACACTGGTACCTCTTATGAGTTGGTTAGCCATACAAAAGCTCATAATTCATCCCTATCTGAGGAAACAAAAACAGGCTGATCTGTTTAAGCAGCGAGAATCAAACAGAAGCAGGTAAATAACTACTAAATTTTATTTTCTGTTTTGTGTTGTGTATAAAATGAACCAAAGAACTTTATAATTAGGAAGTGGTGTTTGTGATAGTTGCTCTACGTTATCATCCCAATTTAATTATTTCTGTATTTTGACAAAAAACTTTGCACATGCACATAGTTTATTATTCATTTAGCTTTGCTAATGTACTGTTATGATTAATTACTTGTTAGGGATTAATTATTCTGCTGCTTATATTATTAATTTATTGCTAACTTTAAATAATTTAGTCTTTTGTATATTTGAGCATAATTTACACTATTTTCCTTTGCTTGGTTTCCTGGATTACATCCCCAGCCAGAGCCTCTTTGTCCAGCCAGGATATAATATACATGCACTAGTCACCTTATTACCCCATGATGGCAAGTGTCTTTGTAATGGTCTTGTTGCATAATTCTGGAGAGGCTGAGGTAAAGAATATCTCGATGCATCGCCAGGCAACTGCATGATATCATAATAAAGAACAGATCAGTGACTTGAACACTCCATGCAACACATTATTGGAATGCTAAGGAAAACCACTCGTCACTGTTGACCCTTCCACGACGTTATTGTTATGACACGTCTTCCTCACTGTCTGCAATTGATAACATTTTTTAAAATGGTTTTCTGCTTTTATAGAGAAAATGATGGCAAGTTTTAGGAGAAAGAAGCAAGCATTTCTATGTAATTATCTAAGTGTAGTTACAGGATGAGAGCTACGCTCGTGGTGTCCCGTCTTTCCAGCACTCTTTGTCATATAACGCTTTGAAATTACTGATGGTCTTGGCCTCCACCACCTTCTCACCTAACTTGTTCCAACCGTCTACCACTTTGTTTACAAAAGTGAATTTTCTTATATTTCTCCGGCAGCTTTGTTTCGTTAGTTTAAATCTATGACCTCTTGTTCTTGAAGTTCCAGGTCTCAGGAATTCTTCCCTATCAATTTTATCAATTCCTGTTACTATTTTGAACGTAGTGATCATATCGCCTCTTTTTCTTCTGTCGTCTAGTTTTGGCATATTTAATGCCTCTAACCTGTCCTCGTAGCTCTTGTCCTTCAGTTCTGGGAGCCACTTAGTGGCATGTCGTTGCACCTTTTCCAGTTTGTTGATGTGCTTCTTAAGATATGGGCACCATACAACCGCTGCATATTCCAGCTTTGGCCTAACAAAAGTCCGTGAACAATTTCTTTAGTATTTCTCCACCTATGTATTTATAAGCAATTCTGAAGTTAGAAAGTGTAGCATAGGCTCCTCACACAATGTTCTTAATGTGGTCCTCAGGTGACAGTTTTCTATCTAGAACCACCCCTAGATCCCTTTCTTTGTCAGAATTCTTTAAAGATTTCTCACATAATTTATAAGTTGTGTGGGGTCTATGTTCTCCAATTCCACATTCCATAACATGGCATTTATTCACATTAAATTCCATTTGCCAAGTGTTGCTCCATATACTTATTTTGTCCAGGTCTTCTTGAAGGGCATGACAATCATCTAGGTTTCTTATCTTCCCTATTATCTTAGCATCATCAGCAAACATGTTCATATAATTCTGTATTCCCACTGGTAGATCGTTTATGTAGACAATGAACATTACCGGTGCAAGAACTGAACCCTGTGGTACTCCACTCATGACATTCCTCCAATCCGATACCTTGCCTCTGATTACGGCCCTCATTTTTCTGTCAGGAAATTTTTCATCCATGTTAGCTTACCTGTCACCCTTCCAATATGTTCCAGTTACCAGAGCAACCTCTTATGGGGAACTCTGTCGAAAGCCTTTTTTAGGTCCGGATAGATGCAGTCAACCCAACCATCTCTTTTTCTGTAAAATCTCTGTGGCTCGATCATAAAAAATGAGTAAGTTCGTTACACAGGATCTTCCAGATCGAAAACCATATTGTCTGTCTGATATTATATCGTTTTTCTCCAGGTGTTTTACCCATTTAGTTTTAATTATTTTTTCCAATATTTCAACTTTTACACTTGTCAATGATACAGGTCTATAATTAAGGGGGTCTTCCCTGCTTCCACTTTTGTAGATTGGAACTATGTAAGCCTTTTTCCCACACATCAGCTACAACTCCTGTAAACAGGGATACCTGAAAAATCAGTTGAATTGGAATGCTGAGCTCAGGTGCACATTCTCTCAGAACCCATAGTGAAACTCCATCTGAACCAACTGCTTTGTTCTTGCTTAGCTCCTTGAGCATTTTTTTCACTTCGTCTCTAGACACCTCTATGTGCTCTATGTTGTTCTCTGGAATTCTTATTGTGTCTGGTTCCCTGAAGATTTCATTTTGTACAAACACACTTTGGAACTTTTCTTTTAATGTTTCACACATTTCCTTTTCATTTTCCGTGAATCTATTTCCCATTTTCAACCTCTGAATATTATCTTTTACCTGCAATTTGTTGTTTATGAATTTATAGAATAGACCTGGTTCTGTTTTACATTTGTCTGCAATCCCTTTTTCAAAATTTCTTTCTGCCTCTCTCTCTTCACTGTCGTGTAGTTGTTTCTCGCATCTTTGTATCGCTGGTATGTTTGGGGGTTTGGCCTCTTCCTGTATTGATTCCATTTTTGTGTCCTTTGGTTTCTGGCCCTCTCACAATTTCTATTGAACCAATCCTGTTTCCTAGTTCTGCATCTCTGTTTTGGTATAAATTTTTTTGTGCCTTTATCATATATTTCACAAAACTTGACATACATCTCATTCACTTCCTTCCCTAGCAACAAGACTGTCCAATTATACTCACTAAAATTTTTTTCTAAGGTCGCCATAATGTCCTCTCCTGAAGTCAGGTTTTTCAACTGCTTCAACCTCCTTATTTTCTTCCAGATTATAATGCATTGCATACTTTATTCCCAAAAAGACATGGTCACTTTTACCCAAGGGAGGAAGGTACTGAATATCAAATATTTGTGGTTTAGTTTGGGTGTGGCTGGCCGAGTAATAGGGAGCTGCCCATAGAGTACTCAGACAAAAAAAAAAAAAAAGTCCCAAAGGCTATGATTGAAATGATAATTCAAAATATAATTTGCTTCACACCCACAGCATCAACAACAGCCTTCCATCCTACCCTATACAAAATAATATAATTTTTTTTTTATTATTATTGGTATAAAAAAAATGACCTTTTTGGGGGGGAGCATGGAGACCTCACTTATTGCCTTATTGTCAACCTCATCTCTCCAGGGGCAAAATTAAGTGTAGTTGGATGTTTCTTGAGATGTTTGTCTCTGTATTGGGGTTGCTATTTTTTAAGTGTTCAAGTCACTATATGGTAACTCTTTCATTCACATGTATCTGGCTATTTTTATCTACTTCAGCTTGGTTTCAGGGCTGTCATCCCTGACTAATTGTCAGTGATCATAAACTTTCAGAGTTCTTTTCCTTGATGCTGATCTGTGTGTGTTTTAACTGGTTAATTTCACTCCTCTTGATTTGTATCACTCCTTGGCAGTGCCTCTTAACTAAGTATAGCTTAAAGGGGTGTAAATATGACCTTTGTTTTTGTGTTTGCCCCCATAGTTTTCTCCAATAAAAAAGAAAAAGTTTGTCCATAGTATTTGCTCCATCCATTTTGTGATTTGATTTGGTTAGTGTACAGCAAGTGCAAGCTTCTTGCTGCCAAGTTTGTCTTAGGACTTTTGGCCTGGTTTAGAAAATTTGGCGGCTTTAAATAGTTTTTTTTGAGAAATTCCAGGGAAAGAGGCAGTTGCCAGATGCATGGCCCTAGAGCTCTGTGCCTATCTGGGTTCATCTTGCATAAATTGGTGCTGGTCTCCAGACTGCACTATTTGGAGCTCCTCTCACTTGAAATACTCCCACTTGACTGCCACTGATGGTTGCACCCCCTTTCTAGGTAGTGAAGTTACAAATGTGGGGTCCCCCACTGGAGCCTCTACTCTCTGGACCCCTGTACAATTTAGTAGCACTGCACAGTGAGAGTTCCCCTTCTCTTAGGCTCCAGTTGGTATTTTTCTGGCTTAGGCACCTGCCTTGGTTACTCTGAAGCCTTTACACTTTCTGTTAATTCTTGGTTTTTCAAAGTCCCCCGCTTGTACTTCAGTGGTGTCATCCTCCTTGGTGCTCTGTATTACTTAGGGGCACACCTGTCTTATACTGCATACCCATGACTTGTATTCATGCCCCCTGACTACCATCCTTGTACCCCTGTATATTATACCCCAAGCACTGACTTGTGGCTCTGCTGGTTGGTGTGGTAATGTATGAAGACTGGTCTTTGGCACCTGTTACTGCCATGTTCACCTTAAATTGCTGGATGGAATGTTGGGTTTATCCCAGATGTCTACTGTGACCTCCATTGTACTTGTGTGTGTGTGTCCATAGTTGGGTGTGCCTTCTTTCAGGGCTTGTGCACTTATCATTGCATATGGGCTTTGAAATGGGCTTCTCTTATCTGTGTTCCTCCTGTGGGTCCTGCATGGCTGGCCTCTGTGGTGCTTGCCTGTCGGTGCTTATCTATGACTGACTATGGGGGAGTGAGTTCTAACTCTTTGTCTTATATCCTAGTCATTTATACCCAGTACTCTAATTACCACTCTCAATATTAAAGTTTCATCATATGTTTTTTCTTGTTGTGGATGGTGTTGGGTTTCCAGGATCTCTTCTCTGCTTCTGGCTCTCAGATTTTTAGTGTGTGCACATGTAGTCCAGGGCTGGTCACTTGAGCTTTGGTGACTTCCCCATTTGGGTTTTGTCTGAAGGCATATGATCCATTGTGGTACATTCAGCCTCCTCCGTCTATGCTGAAAGTGTGTGTTTTTCCTTCCTTTGAGGTATTGGGGGTCTTGGTTCAGTTATGCTTTCAGGGCTGGCCTGTCTAAGAGTATTGGGTGACATACCCAAGGATTTTTTTCTGAGATTTCATGGTTCCATTTTGCTGCCTAGGAGTAAAGCAAACCCAGTCATGTGACCTTATTTTTGGGGTTGGAGTTGTGCAGTTCCCCGTTTCCAGTATAAGTATTGCTTCAGTGTTTCCTAGGGATCAGCTTGTCACTTTGTGTTGGTGTTTGTGTTGTGTTGTGTTCCTCACATACTCCTTGATCATATCCTTCTCATATCAGACAGACTGGTGTTGTTCCTATTGAGTTAGGTACTGTCTGTCTGGTCTGGGCCCTTCTCTTTCTGGTCCCTGCCTTCCCTTGGTTGGCAAGCTTTTCCTTATTTTTTCTTGGGCTGCTCCTGTTTTTCCAGCTATTAGCTTTGTCAAACAGGGACTCCTCTCTGTTAAGTAGGGGGTCTTTTCTGTGCTTTCACAGGCAGTGTGTGCAGCTTTTTCATTTTGTGTTGTTGGCTGTTGGTGTCTTGAGATGAATAGCCCCTCCACCACAAACCTTTCCTAGGAAAGTATGCCCTCTTCCCCTGCAGGTGTGACCTTGGGATGCTTGTCAGCCCAGGGGTGCCTATGGGATCCAAGTGATTTGGTTCTCCTCTTTCTTGTGGCTCCATCTGGTGCCATTCTTTTGGCTCTGGTAAACTTTCCCTCCTTAGGGGCTCCCTTGTGATAGTGGTCTTCCTTTTGTAGGTGACTTGAGAAGCAACAAAGGAAGGGGGGGGGGCCCTTTCTCAGAAAAGTGTAGATCATAATGAAATGCTCCTTTAAATGCCTTTACCTTGGTTATTTCTATTCCCCTACTTTTTTTCCCATCTTCTCTATGTGTGCTTGAATTTCTGATCTTCAAGTGAGGTCTACCTATTTCACAGATTCTATTATGGCCCATGCTACCATCTAATAGCAGTTGGAATAGCAGCTAGTTAACAACCATTAGTTAGCAAATTATTTGTTTCCCTCACAATTGCAATGATTGCTATGGGTTATTGTGTACTGGTTTATTTTGTTTTTTTTTATGCAAGTAGTTGCTTGGTGGAGGATTGAGATTGGCGCCTCTCGCCAGCTACATGATAAGACCATTTGTAAAGAGCATTGTCATGATTGGGTAACAAGTTGACTAGAGCCTATTTGTTTTGTGCACCCCTTTCTAGGTAGTAGAGTTACAATTGTGGGGTCCCCCACTAGAGTCTCTCCTTTCTGGACCCCTGTGCAATTTAGTAGCACTTCACAGTGAGAGTTCCCCTTCTCTTAGGTTCCAGTTGGAAGAATAAAGAATAAGGCTCTGGCTTGGGAATTAACCGAGTGGCTGGCTTGGGAAGAAGTGTTTCACTATGCTCTAAACTTTTTGTGCTTATATTGAAACATCTTGAACAAAAAGTAACAAATGTCTTATTGTAAAAAGTGAGCAAGATATATATGTTGACTTATTATAAATCAAGATTATTAGAGAAGCGTCGAGAGGCCATGGCAGCTGTGGACCTGATGCGAGAAACGGTGAGAAGAATAGTTGATCAGGAAGAGGCACGTAAAGGTCTTGTCATACTACAGTAAGTGTTTACCACTTGTACAATTTATTTATTTATTTTAAATATGTATTAATGTAAATATTTAGAAGGTTTCTTAATGTCAAATATTTAAATATTATGAACAGAACCATAATTTATTGACTTTACAAAAATATAGATTTGTTTACCCCCATAACAATAAAAGATTGAAAAGCTACATCTAAATCAGACTCCTGTTTAGTGAACATGAGTAGAACTTATGACAATATGCACCTTGGATGTTGCGGAAAGATTTATATTGGCCTTGTAATGATACTACATTCTTATTCATAGGATGATGTTTGCCTAAAGGTTTTTATTATTGAGTAGTACAGTACTACATTTTAATAATATTTTTTTGTTTTAAAAATGTAATATTACAGTACTGTTATAGTTTAAATATTAGCAGAATAATATTACATGCTCTTTTATCAATCACTGAACAGTATTTCTTCACTTGCTGTTAACTTTTCATACTACAGGTACTTTCATTTTTATTATTATTATTATTATTATTATTATTATTATTATTATTATTATTATTATTTTAATTATCATAATACAGTACCATTCCCCCACTTTTGTGGAGTGTGGAGGCTTCGGCTTAGAAAAAAAATTGGGAAAAAATATAATGAAAGTAGGTTGTAGGTACAGTATTAACAAATCTGTACAGTGGTGCAAAGCTGAAGTGGACTAATTGGGATTGAAACCCTTCTGGCTCACCAGCAATTCCAGTTTTTTATATTATTATATAATATAATATTGATTTTGGTCTAACTGCCTGGATGTACTTGGAATTCATATACAGTATATCATATATATATATGAATTAGATATATCAAATATTTAAAATAGTCCCTGCACATACAGAGGGCTCCCATTTGCTTTCTGAGGCCTCCATTAACCTTCCTCCATCTTGAAAAAAATTCTGAGTCCCTCACTGTCCTAATAAAAAAAATGTGGACCATTTTTGGCAACATCACCATCTAGTGTCTGAATATTTAGGGCAGCCATCGAGGAGACACTAAACTTTTAATAACAGCAAATGATGGTTACCTTGTATATATTTCAGACAAAATGTGTGCTATGTGCAATTTTTAATAATAATAATAATTATTATATTAATAAATGGGCTATTATTATTATTATTATTATTGTATTTGTAATGATGGATAAGAATGCCATAACATTATCTCCTGTGTCAGAGCATGGTACGGACAGCTAGTGGTGGAGGGTGAGCAGGAGGAATGCGGCTCACCTGAGGTAGTTGATGTGACTATTGCCCTACAGTGCTTGGTTAAAGACTCCAAACTAATATTACAAGACTCATCTAAGGTAGGTTTTTCTTAAGAGCCTACATAAATGATCACATTGTTAAGTTTCGATTGTCAAGACAAGAATCAGGGTTGGTGGGCTACACACAGTTACACCATTAATAAAACTTTTGATTACACAATAAAGTAATCTTACTTATATTAGAGGCAGGTGTCAAACATGCAGCCTGTCATTCTTCTGTGTGCAGCCTGTGGTCCACTGTCTACTTGAACTGCATCTTAAGCATACAAATAATTCTGTTTAAGTTAAAGTTACTGCTTATGTATTGCCAAATTACTCCTTTTGTTGTGTTCACTCAAAGGGAGTCCCTTAGAGTAGTATATTTGTGAATATCATTCCTATTGATATCAGTTATTTGTAGTTCTAAGTAGATCACTGTACAAGTTTTAACAGTCAATGTCAACAATGAATGTTAACAATGATAAAGTAAATTATTAACACTAATTATCATCATTACACAACTATTCCTGTGGAGTCCAATAAATGATACTGTTAAATGTTGACCAAACCACACACTAGAAATTGAAGAGATGATGATGTTTCAGTCCATTCTGGACCATTATCAAGTCGATTGTGATGAGACGAGGGAGGCTAGGGCATTAAGTAGGCAAGAAAGAGAGAGAGAGGTGAGGAGATGGAAATCTTAGTCTCTCAAATCTTGTCTCTTCAATTTCTAGTGTGTGTGGTTTAGTCAACATATTTCAGCCACGTTATTGTGACTCATCAACTGCATATGTTAAATGGACTCCCCAGCAGTGATTACTGATTCATAACACAAAATAAAATATCTATAGCCGTTTTGCATAGCTTCTAGGTCTTGGAGTAGACCAGGGCACGATGCCTTACGTTACCTCCATGTTGAGTTTGAAACTTTGAATAGAACCGTGAGTGTTTTAGAAGAGTTGATCCATTCCTGCAAAGTACAAAATATGGTGCAACACATTGAAGATATCCTACTAAAACCTAGATGAGAGACAAGGCCAGAAAGCTGAAGCTCAGCCTCCACATGCACAACTAGGCAGGCGTCAAACTTGGGGCACGAAGGGGGTGGGTGGAACAGTGTAATTGGGAAAGAGAGTGGGTGAGGTAGGAATGAATGGGGGCTGGTGTTAGTTGGGTTGTCATTACATGGAAACATGGTAGGCTGGTGGCTAGGGTTGATTGGGACAGGAGCACTCAAGTGTGCTTATGTTGGTTGAGTTTTGGCTCTTTGGTTCTGCTTCTTGACTTTGTCAATTGCTATATAGGTTCCTGAGCCAATTATTGTGTCGTGTCTAAATATGAAGCTGTGTGGAGTCTGTCTTTTCTACTTCATTTTATAGTACATTTCATGTTTCTTATTCTGGCATAATAAAACTGAACTTTTTTAATGTCTAATTTGAATACTTCGTTTCCGTCTGTGCTTCCTTGGTCATGTACCACCCATTCTGTATAGTAATGTCCTTGTTTGCCCTGTCAATTTTCCTGAGAATTTTATGTTGTAGTCATGTCTCCTCTTATACTTGTCTTCCAATGATGTGAGGTTTAATTCCTTTACTTTCCTCATAACTCTTTCCTCTCAACTCTAGTAGTAGTCTAATTACATATTTCTGGACTTTCTCTAGCTTTGTTTTGTGTTTAGTAAAATAAGAACTCTGTGCTTGTACTGCATATTTCAGAATGGGCCAGACCTGCAATATACAAGTCTTAATGATAAAATTCAGATTTCTTTTGTTGGCCATCCTTGTACAGTATATACAGTTATTGATACCCATTTAATGTAGGCATTAAGAGACACGTTCAGTGATATTGGAAGTCGTCTACTCCTGTACACCCTCTATTATCCCCCTCCCCCCAAGAAAAGGATACCTGCTGACATTGACCAGTACTGATACCAATACATTGGTAACCTTTGTTATTCGTCATTATTTGCTTTGAGTGGCTGGTCCATCTTGAGTTATTAATGTTGGCAACCACTTCACTCAAATACTGTATTTATCACTTCTTTAATTATTCCACCAGATATTTTCTGTTTTTAATAACTCAGTTGCTTTGTATTTCATTGTACTGTCTTATTGTGCATGCTTATAGTGCTTTAGTACTACAGTACTACTGCTCTTTATCCACTTAGTGAAAGAATTAGAACTAATATTACTCTTTTTTTTCATATTTACAGTGTTCTCTTCCGGGTTTTTATGATCCTTGCCCTGGAGAAGAAAAGAATCTGTTTGTTCGTTACCTGTTTCATGCTGTAACTCATGAAGTAACAATCAAGGATAATGAATCGCTCAGGATACCAAACAGTGTAAGTAATTATTCTTTTAAGACCTAGGTTCATTGCACTTTTCTGCAGAAGAAAGTGAGCATAAGAGTAAACTGCAGAAGGCTCTCTTGGCCCCATGCTGGGCAGCCCCTAACTATACCCAACCAAACTTGCCCCTATATATGTCTAATCTACACTTGAAGAACACTAGTTCTTCAAGTGTAGATTAAATAAATGGAATGCACTAGGCAGTGATGAGGTAAAGGCTGACTCCATACACAGTTTCAAATGTAGATATGATAGAGCCCAGTAGGCCCAGGAATTTGTACACCAGTTGATTGACAGTTGAGAGGCGGGACCAAAGAGACAAAGCTCAACCCCCGCTAGCACAATTAGGTGAGTACTAGTGTTCCTATATTTTTTATATTAGTGGCACCTCGGCTTACGAATGCCCCTCTTTACGAACTTTTCGGGTTATGAGCCCAATTTATTCGTACAATCCAAATTGGGTTACGAACTTTGCCTCGGGTAACATAGTTTGTTGATACGTGTATGGCCGACATAGCTCGTGGTGGCACGGTGACCACGCCTCGGTTTACTAGTGCCTCCTGCCTAGTGACAATCGTGCCTGAATTCTTTGTAAAGAATTTTATTGTTTTTTCAGAATTTTGGGTATTTGAACATAAAAGTAATCATATATATTTTGCCATGGGTCCCAAGAAAGACAGTGGTAAAGTTCAACCTAAGAAATAGTTGAGTAGTGGCAGTAGAGGATGTCCCTTCCTCGTTAAGAAAATGTGTGAAGTATGAGAAGAACTGCAAAGTTTTGTTGAGAAAACTTGCCCAGATAAAACAGTAGCAGGCCGTTGCATTGACCTTTTAAATGACAATGCTACAGACAAGTGTTAAAATGTAGGGGAAAAAATGTGTCTTTAGACAAATTCTTAGTAAGACAAGCAAGCAGTGAGGCACAACCAGGTCCTGGTGGTACTCCTGCAAAGTGTAAGAGAGTACACTAACACCTTTCCTCCTCTCCCCTCCTCCTCATCGTCTTCCATACGCCAATAGTCATCAATAGATACATAGTAATCAATAAAGGTAAGCACTAACTTGTACATACTTAGTTCTAAAGATTTGGGTGAATTAGGTATAAAATTGACTTTGAAGTTAATATTTTTGGGGGTGTGGAATGGATTAATTCAGTTTACATTATTTCTTATGGGGAAAATACTTTGGTTTACGAATTTTCTGTTTACGACCTGTCTCTGGGAATAGATTAAATTCGTAAGCTGAGGTACCACTGTACTTGATAATCTGTTCTATAATCACCAACACTATTTTTAAGAAGGAGTATTCACCCTGATCTTCCCTGAATCAAAACTTTTTCCAATTTCTAAACATTGTTTTGCATTCTCAACTCTTTATCTTTGTGTAGAATGTAAAATTAGCATTGTTGATATTTTTTTTTGGTAAGAGGTTATTTCTAATTTTTTGAGATTTACTTATACTTTTTTGTACACATTTAAGTAAATTTGTGTCCAATTCATGGTACAGTAATAAAAATTGAACTTCATAATCTAAATGTGGCCTAATAAGAGAAGATAAAGTTGATGAATAACATTCGATGTCTTATTGCTAGCAGCCTATTTTTGCATGATCTGGTTGACTATGGATGGTGTAAAAGCAAACAGTATTCTGACACACCATCACACTTTTGTCACAGCACTCCTGCTTAAATAAACATAATTGTTCTGGGCTCCTTCCACTGCAAACAGTTACATTGCATCCAAGTTTACAATTTTGTTACTGTATTTTTGTTATTATGCACACAATATAACAAGCTTTTTTTTTCTTTATGTCAAAATCAATTATAAAGGTAAGTTTTAAATATTTTTTTGATTGTTACTTTTTCTGCACCAAATTTGATTTAGTAAAGGCATGGGCTTGCTCTACAAGACTACAGTACTATTATTTTATACTGGAACCGAGTTCAGTACAACACTCGTACAGTACAACTGTAATGAACCCCTGTTGCTTCCACCTTTCCAGTGCATTAATTATGGTTTGAGTGGGAGTCGAGTAAACTTTTCAACAGGTAGAAGAAACGATATGATGTGATAAATTTCTGAACAAGATGGGTAGTACTTCCTGAATTAGCAAGTGTGTGAGTCGGTTGGGGGTAAGTCCCTTACACTCTTTGGTTCTGCTTCTTGACTTTGTCAATACCTATATAGGCTCCTGAGCCAGTTATTGTATCGTGTCTACATATGAAGCTGTGTGGAGTCTGTCTTTTCTGCTGCATTTTATAGTACATTTCATGTTTGTTCAAGCAAAACATGAAGCTGTAAATGCCAAGACATTACTCCAGTCCAAAATCCAGTTGGAAAAAATTCTTAAGAACAATGGAGGGGGATGCCTTTAACAAACTGCCAGCTTCCTGTCCCCATCAAGGCTACTAGAAAGATGGCGGCCATTAGGTAAATTCAAGTAAATAATGGAACAAGTGCACTATTTCTGTTTCCAAGTTTTCTTCATGGATATTTCCATTGGAAAACATTTAGGCATTTAGTCACAACCTTCTAGCACTTACTCTTGCCATCCAGTATATACCTATTTAATTTTCTAAATATTTCTATGGAGAGCCCCTTTGACTCCCTGGAGCTATACCATCTGATGTGTATATATTAGACCGTGGCAACAGTCAATCAAAGGAGTTCTATGCTTACCGGGGGACCAGAACCAGAACCTGGCCCCCTCAAGAGAGGCACGAGGAGCAATGGCCTAAAGACACCCCCGTGTAATTGAAAGCAGTCTTTGTCTGCCATCTACCAGGTCAGATACCCAGAAAGGTAGGAATACAAAACAAACTACAGTACTGCTGGTAAAAAATTGCAAACCGAAAGCCGAACTAGCACTAGAACTCCCCAATCAAAACCAAGGAAACAAGTATGACGTCACCACAAATACCGCACATCCGTTTTCGCAACACCGCCCCTTCCCAGGAGGGGAACGGGGAGGGTCCCAGACCTCCACACTGGCAACTCTCCTCAGTTCACAGGCTGTTGTGAGGGCAAACGGTTTGGCTCCATCCTTTGAGCAGTGCTGCAGTGTGGTGTTGTTGTTCAGTATTGGTATCGTGCGTGCCAGGAGTAACACGAGTACTGGGGCTGCATGCACTAAGGCCACCTTCCCTAGTTGCCCATTACGTACTGCCCCTGCGGCTTCAGGGTTATCTTTCCTATGCCGTTCGGAACTACCTCCTCGTAGTTCTGTCACTGCTCGGTGATTGCCCGCCCTTGGGGGTTCGACTGGAGTGGTTCTTACTCTTGTTTGCTCTTGGGTAGAAGGTAGTTTCGTCGCTGGCTGGGGCGCGAGGTACAGTGCAGCTGTCTGATATACGCATAACAACCGGTTCTGTTCACCTGGAGACATTATGCTTTTGCGGGGTTTTTCTTTTGTTTTTGTTTTGCTGGTAGGGGTCTGCCTAGTGTGGCGTTAGGACCACTTGTAGGATTTTGGTGGCCCTCCACTAGTTTCCCGTGGCTTGCACACGTCGCAGGGGTTCAGCTTTTAGTTTGTTTGCTTGGTAGCTCTGGGATAACCGGTTAGCAAGTACCTTGCCTGGGCTTCCCTTAGCAGTCAGCCTAAGGGCCCTGGAAACCCCCATTGGGGCTCAGTGGTCCGATGGAAGAGACCTCAGAGTCCTACCTCGCCTTGTGCGAGTTTGAAGGTTGCTCTGTTCCCTTGACTCAGGGTGACCACTCACCGTCTTTGTCTCCGCCATGCTGCTTGTTGGGTCAATGACACCTTTGACTCGGAGTCCTGCAAGTGGTGTTCCTTGTTTGTACTCCAAGTCACCCAGTTCAACAAGATTGATATTCGGATGCAAGCAGCTTCGGCATTACGTGCACGGTTTAGGTTGCTGCAACGCGCAAGGTTGCTTTCCTTTCCGGATGCCGCAGCTGCCCCGCTTTTGTTATAGGGATCCGAACTTGGGAGTGTTAGCGCCTCGACTTTGGTTTCATCTGCATCCCTTAGTCCTTTCCCCTGCTGTGGTTTCATCCGCTCCCCCCACCCTCTGCTCCCAGCTCCCAACGTCTGAGAGTTTCGGAGTCGGGGCAGGGTTTGCCTGGTGGTGAGTCTCGGGCTTCTTCCGGGATTGCCCACTTCCGGATTGGCAGCGGAGGGCATTCGAGCCTGTTCCTCCTGCTGGAGCCTTTGGGCCGCGCCGGGGGGGGCCTCTTCGTCCCAGCTTTTCCAGTGGATTCTGTTTTTTCTCCAGAGGCAGAGGGTTTGGAGGACAGCTCGCCCCCGGGTCCTGACGTGGAGGGTCCCGTGGCTGGGGAGGAGTTGACTTGGGGGGCTTGGGCCTCGTTTGACCTGGCTTAGGTGTTGATACCCTCGGTGTGGGACTTGTTGTTACAGGGGGAGGGGTTTTCCTATCCCTCCCTCCCTGTACAAGTTTGATATGTGTGTGACTCCTCCCCGGGTTCGGTTCCGGGTTCCCTTGGGTTCTTCGGTTCCCATCTTCCAGAGGTTTTTGGCTTCCCGCATCACACCAAAGGTGGTGCGGGAAGCCCTTGCGGCTTACTTCTTGCGAGACCCGGATTATGCCTCTGTAATGGATCCTTCTTCTTTCGAGTTTGGCTCTTCATTTCCTTTCTGGGTGCGTTTACGAGGTGCTGGAGTCTTCCTGGTTGGAGGACTGTCCTTTCTTTTAGTTGGGGGCATGGCATTTGTTCTGTCGGACTCGTGCGCTTGAATGGCGGGAGTTGACTACTGTTGTTCAGGTTTACCTAGGGGCGAATTTGAGCATCTCAATGCGTGCTTGTTCACCCCGTATTTCCTCGTGATGTCAGTCAGGTGCAGCTTCACGCACAGGTATTCTCCCTTTTGGCGTCCCTGGTGGCCAAGGATTTGCACGCCTGTGGGCATTTGGCCTCAGCCTTGCGTTTCTTTTCTCTGCTGGAGCTGTCTTCGGACTGGCTCGGCGAGGATGTGCAGGAACTAGGATCCAGGCCGGTGTCCGGTGTGTTTGCTTCGGCAGCTTGGGCGTCGGCTGCCTTGTTGAAGATGTTTGCTCCATTTCTGAGGGAGGCGGTGTCTCTGTTCTTTGCTTCTCGCCTCGCGTGCCGCCAGGCGATGATCATCCACTTCATTTGAATCGGCTTGAGCCCTGGCTCTTAGATTTTCGTTCCCTTTTGTCCGTTGATGTTACAGTCTGTGGTGGTACATTTTCTGCAAGCGGCTTTGTCTAGTTGCCGGCCTACAGTATGTCAGACTTGGTTCACTGGGAGGGAAGGGGGGGGGGGGGGCGTGGTTGTCCTGCCTGGAAGGGTCGTGCCAGGTCTCAGGGTTCCTTCGGTTGTCGTAAGCCAGTAGTGTCAGATTCGGGACCGGCACCTTCTGTGGAGCCGTCTGCGTCTGGTCGGCACAGTGATCGCTCTGAGCGTCGGTTGGGCTCTCGTAGGGGTCGTTGGCCCTTTAGCTGGGTCGCCCCGTTGACGGGGCGATAGGGGGGAGGCTCACACTGCTTGCTCTCGCCTGGTCCCACGATTCATGAGCATTTCGGGTTGTTTCCTCTGGCCTGCGGTGGGCGTTGGGTCCGCTCCTCCTCCTTCGGGGGGATTGGGGCTGGCAGGGCAGGCCTCTTCTCTTGTGCTGTCGGGTCATCCGGGAGTGGGTTTGCTTAGGCGTGGTCGAAACGACAATGTCCCTCAGGTGGGTTTCCCGCCTGTTTTCTGTTCTGAAACGGGACTGTGCAGATCTGCGATTCATACTGGACTTGTCTCGTCTGAATCCCTGGGTCTTTTGCCCCCTCCTTTTGGATGACTACTGTCTTAAGTCCGGCTGTTTTTGTGCTGGGTGCCTGGATGGTGTGTTTGGACCTCCGGGTCCAGTGTGTTCTGTAATGATTTCTACTACCCGTAGTTCTAGGTGAACTACGGGGTTCGGGTTCTGGCTTACCTTCGATGACTGGCTGATGTGGGCTCCCAACCAGTCCATTTGTCTACTCGCCAGGGATTTGGTTCTTTCCCTGCTTGCTGTTTCGACTTTGAGTTGAGGAACAAGTGATGACCGCCTCCCGTGTAAGTCCCTCTTCTTCTTTATCTTTGGTTAGGTAGCCTCCGGGGAGCCAAAGGGGGCCTCACCACAGAAAACCAGCGTTGAATGTAATGAAATGCCATTTTCTGGGTGAGACCTGGAGGCTCCCCGGCATCCCTCCCTCCCTCCTGATCGGTGTTTTTTTTGCATTTTTGATACTCAACCTCTGAACTTAGGAGAGTTGCTGGCCGGGGAGGTCTGGGACCCCCTCCCGTCCCTCTCCCGGGGAGGGGGGGAGGGGGTTGCGCAGATGGATGAGCAACGTTTGTTGTGACGTCATATTGTTTCCTTGGTTTTGATTGGGAGTTCTGTTGCTAGTTCAACTTTCGGTTTGCAAATTTTGACCAGCAGTATTTTGTTTTGTACTTCCTACCTTTCTGGGTATCTGACCTGGTAGATGGCAGACAAAGACTGCTTCCAATTACACGGGGGTGTCCTTTAGGCCATTGCTCCTCGTGCCTCTCTTGAGGGGGCCAGGTTCTGGCTCTGGTCTTCGGTAGGCCTAGAACTTCCTTCGATTGACTGTTTCCACGGTCTAATATATACACATCAGCCCAGTATAGCTCCGGGGAGCCTCCGGGTCTCACCCAGGAAATGGCATTTCATTACATTCAATGCTGGTTTTTTGTTATTATTGCTCTTTGTGAATATTATATTATACCTTGTATAAATGTTGCACAGCATTTTCTATTTTTTTCAGCACATCGTTTGGAAACGTAACACAAGAGGACTACAGATGTATGTACATAGGCTACGGAAACTTGCCCTGTTTTAAAGTGTAAATAATGTAGAATGTGTATTATATGTTTGACTTAAAAAATATTGATAGTACAGTTGAGAATATTATACTGTGGAAGTAACTAAACTGGCCACCTGAGATGTGGCAACACAAGCAAAAATAAGTCGGTTACTGTATTAAATTATTTAATGCAGAATGCTTTTTGTTTCTGTACATTCCTCTTACAATGCTACTCCATTTTGCAGGATCCTTTGGTACAATACCTTGGTATACACTATTTTATTATTCTCATAAATATATTACAAACTTGAAAATAATATATAAAAGTACTCTGCTATTATATTAATTAAATTAAACAACTGCTTATGCAAATTTTTACAAATTTGTATATAAAAAAAGTATGCAAAATAGTTTTCTATATTGGTCGTGGTCATAAAGAATTTGTACCAGAGGATTCAAGCAACCTATGTAGTAATTATATAGACAAATGATACTAAATTAGGAAATCTTGAAATAAATAATAATGAACTTGATTTATTTTATGGGATGTACAAAGAGATGGATTATGATCAACAGTAAATTACCAGTAATATAGAGGCATTTATTTACCCATAAAGAATCCATCGCTAAAAGATTTTTCAACATATTTTTCAACATGTAAGTTAATTTTAATCACCATTATTCCGGCAACTTTAATAACCACCGCACTGCACACCTGGTTTCGGCAAAACTTCATAGTGCAATTGTTAAGGACATATTTTTGTTTTTATAAATGTTCAGGTAAAGTTAATGTCAAAATTTTTCCAAATTCCACCATTTTCATTTCTAAACACAAAGAGTGATGAAAACATTAAAAACATTAAAATATGGCCTAATTACAAAAAAATATCAACTTGTAAGTTGTAAGCTCTTAAAGTTGTGTTTTTTTTTTTTTTAAAGATCAGATAATTATTTTAGAGCAGCAGAGCGCTCTATGCAGCACAGTGTTTAATGGATCAGAAATCTCAAAATCAACCTACATTGTAATTTTTTTATACAGAGGGGAGCCGGTCGGCCGAGCGGGACAGCACACTGGACTTGTGATCCTATGGTCCTGGGTTCGATCCAGGCGCCGCAAGAAACAATGGGCAGAGTTTCTTTCACCCTATACCCCTTTTTTTCTTTCTGCTATGTCTCCTGTGTCTTCTTTCCCATTTACCTCCGATCCTTCTTCCCAACCTTCCCCCCCAGTCTCTTGGCCCTCCATGCTGCCTGTCCAGGCTGTTGTTTATCATCCTCCCAGCAGTCTTCATGTTGTTCGTTCCTGTTCTCCTTCTCCTGTTGAGACAATAGAGTCTGTCGCCCAGTACGTTGTTGCTGGCACCTGTCTTTTCGAGTCAGAAACGTAAGCCTGGCTCCTCTCCTCCTCCCTGGTGTGTAAGAAGGTATCGCTTTCCTCCTCACCCCCCATCTATGACTGTATCACTCCATCCCTTCCATTTCCATGGTCGAGCCCCCCTGTCCCAGCTATGGAGGTTTCTTTAGCCTCCGATTCCCTCTCGGTTGCTGCCCTTGCTGAGGTGCGCTCTCCAGTTTCTGCCCCTTCCTCCTCCTGTCCTTGCTGAGGTGTGCTCTCTGGTTTCTGGCCCGAGGTGTGCTCTCTGGTTTCTGGCCCCCTCCTCCTGCTGTCCTTCCTGAGGTGCGCTCTCTGGTTTCTGCCTGCCTCGTCCTGCTGTCCTGGACTGCTCCTCTCAGTTGTCTCCTCCTCCGGACCTAGTCCGTCCACATCTTGTCTGTCCTCCCACTTCCTTAACTCCGTCCTTACTAAGTTTCTAAGTTACCCATGCCCCCTAACCCCGATTTTGCTGATCCTGAGCTTTAATATGCTGTGTTCTTTTTTGCCTTGTTTCTTCATTGTTCTCTATTGTTGTCCTCTTTCCTTTTGACAATGTCTATGGAATATTCATTGCTTTTATGCCAATTTCCATGAACTCCAACTTCTGATTACACAGTTTTCACCGCTTTGTGTATGTCTCCAGGAACTGATGCTTGGTAATAGTCCTGGTCACTTTCGTGGTTATTCCTTTCTCTCCCCACGGGCCCCAGCTTTTGCTGGGATCTGTAACTCTACTGCTATCCTGATTCATACTGATGTTTCCTTCGTCCCCCTACTTTTTCAATCGCCTATCCAATGCTCTGCAGCCCGTGTCTTTGTGAGTAAATGGTATACTGTCTGTTCCATTCATCTCCCCCCAAATGTCCCGATTTCTCTTCCTGATTCTTAGCACCTACTGGACTCCTTGCCAGAGTCTGTGCTTCTGTTAGGTGACTTCAACTGTCGGCATACCATCTGGGTGGTGATGTTTTGACAAACACCCGAGGGCACCTTTTTGAACGTTCGTCCTCGACTTCATCCTTGTCTCTTTTGAATTCTGGTGAACCCACTCATGAGGACTCCCAAACTCGCACCCTTTCCTGTCCTGATCTTTCTCTCTGCTCGTTGTCTCTTTACTTACATTTCACGTGGCGAGTTCTTGATGACTTCCATAACAGTGACCCTTTCCCCATCCTTGTTACTTGTTTCTCTTTTCACCCTCCCTAGGTGGCAGTTTGCCTAGGCTGACTGGAACCTATTCACCCTCCATGCTACTCTCTCTCCAATCTGTCCACTCTGCCTCTCCCTCGCGCCCTCTTCCTTATTCATGACGCCGTCTTCGACGCTGCCCTCCACTCCATTCCTTGCTCTACCTCCCGGGGCATGCGGAAGTGCGTTCCCTGGTGGAATATGGACTGTGTTTGGGCGGTCTGCTGTAAGCGTGCAGCCTGAAAAAACACAGCCGCCGGCAGACGGCCGATTCTTTATTTTGTATTCGGAAGGCAAGTGAGGTGGCCTGTAGGACCATCCGTACAGCTAAACATGAGAGTTGGAAATCTTATGTTTCCACCATTACGTCCGATACTCCTCTGCTGCAGGTCTGGGAGAAATTCCACAAGATAGTGGGTAAGTTCGTTCCAGATGTCTCCCTGGTCCTTCACCTTCGTGGTACTCTTGTTGCGGACCAGTGAAGGTCGCGACCAAACTGGATTTCCATTTTTCAACTGTTAGCTCTGGTTCTCATCTTCCTCAATCCTTCCTTCCTAAGGTCGTTCTTGAATCTCATCCTTAAATTTACGCACTCATCTCCGATTTCCCTATACGATCCCTTCTCTCTCTTTGAACTTCAGTTACTTTGGCTCTCTCTTCCTACGGCAACGAGCTCAGATGACATTCATTATGAGATGCTTTGCCATCTCCCTCCATGCACGTCTCAGTATTTACTGAATCTGTATAACTGTCTGGGAGTCGTCGTCAGTACCAGAGGACTGGCTTGATGCCATTTTACTCCATGTTCGGAAACCAGGGTCTCTGGGGACATCCCTAAGGACTTCCGCCCTATTGCCCTCACGAGTTGTGTCTGCAAACTGTTTGAACGTATGGTTAATGTTCATCTGATGTGGTTCTTGAACATTATGACCACTCTCCCCTTCTCAATTTGGTTTCCACATTTGCCACAGTACGACTGATGTCTTTGTGAACTTTTGGAGGTCGAGTCTTTGTACTACTTTGCAGCTAAGACCTCCTGTTGCAGTCCTTTTTGACCTGGAAAAGGTTGACGCCACTTGGAATTACCATATTCTGTCCCAACTTCATTCTTTGGCCTTTGTGGTAATCTCCCTCTCTTCCTCCAAAGCTTCCTGTCTCGTTGTTCCTTTAGAGTGAGGCTTGGTACCCCCATACTCTGCCTCTTTTCAGCATCCGAAGGTGTACCCCACGTAGTGGTTCTGAGCACTACTATTGTTTCTGGTTGCCCTCAATGGTCTTCTTTCCTCTCTCCCTTTTGGCATCTCTCTAGCTCTTATGGTGATGATCTTACTCTTTGCTGTCGAGTGATGATTCATCTCTCCTTCAACGGCGGCTTCCAATTTGCGATTGATGCCATGTCATCTTGGGCCACCAATCATGCTTCAAGTTTTCTACAACCAAAACTTGTGCTATGACTTTTACTCGGAAGCAGGTCGTTCTTTGTCCCTCTATGTCGTTTTATGGTCATCCCCTTGAGTACAAAGAGTCCACGAAGCTTTTGGGGTTATTCTTTGACACTCGTTTGTCCTGGTCGCCCCATATCTCTTACCTCTGAGTTGAATGCTCTAAGGCCTTTAAACCTTCCTTAAGGTTTTGTTCCATACTTCTTGGGGTGCGGATAGGCGCATGCTTCTCTATTTGCACTTCTCTCTCGTCCTGTCTTAACTCGATTATGGTTGCCCTGCTTGCTTGTCCGCTTCTCCTACTCTTCGCTGTCTTAATGCTTTGCACCATGCTTGGGTTGTGCCTCAGCTCTGGTCCCTTTCATTCGACTAAGGCCCTCAGCTTGTATGTTGACACTGGTTTCTATCTCTCCAGGACCACTGTGATAGGGAAGCTACTGTCTTCCCTATCTGGTGCGGTCCTTGCAACATCCTTCCTCTCGCCTCTGTCGTGCTTTGACTTTTATCCCTCCTGTAGTTACTGTACCTCTTCACCCCCTCCCTCTTTCTGTCCGGCTATCTTGCTTACAGGTCTCTCTTTCCATTCGTCTTTCTCATATTTCTCCTCGTATTGTTCCATCCTTGCCCCTGTGGTGGTGCCCCTTCCGAAGTTTTGTACATCCTTGACCCGCATTACTAAAGCTTTTACTCCTCCTACGGTTCTGAACGCCTTTTTTCTTGAGCACTTTTCTTCACACTCCCGCTCCGGTTCCATCTTCACCGATGGTCTAAGTCTGCAGATGCATCAGGCTACTCAGTTGTTTTTCCTCACCCGCACTTATATGTGTCGCCTCCTTCGGAGACTAGCATCTTCACAACGGAGCTTTATGCTATTCTCCATGCTCTCCATCTCCTGCTTTCTCGTCAATCCTCCTTTGTGGTTGTAGTTGACTCTCGTAGTGCCTTCATGGGTTTGGGGTCCTTAAATCCGGTTCACCCAGTGGTCATTGAGATTCAACTTTGGCTTTTTCTTATCCAGTAAATTTAAGTCGGTAGAGTTTTGCTGGGTTCCCAGCCATGTTGGCGTCTCTTTAACTGAGCGTGTGGACGCTGCCGCTAAGGAAGCTATCCACACTTATCCCATCTCCCGTAAAGCTATTCCTTATTCCGACTTTTACCCAGTTATTCATTCCTCCATCCTTGCCCGTTGGCAGGGTTGTTAGTCTTCTGTTATTGGTAACAAACTGCGTACTCTTAAAGGTCGTGTGTCCCTGTGGCTTTCCTCCTACCACTGTATCCAGCGGTGGGAAACGGCTCTGGCCTGGTTACGTATTGGCCATACACATTAACCTCACGGTCACTTAATGGAGCGCCACCCTGCTCCTTATTGCCCAAATTGCGTTGCCCTCTTACAGTTGTGCTTATCCTTGTTGAATGTCCTGACTTCCAGGACGAGCGTGTGTCTTGCTTTCTGACCATCCCTCGCGGTCACTTGTCCCTCGATAGAATTCTTGGTGAATCGGATACTTTTGATATAGTTCACCTTATGCGTTTCTGTTGTCGTATTGGCATTCTTGGTGATATTTAGCGCCCTCTGATTACTTCGCACTTTGATGGTGCTACATAGCCTTCCTGGTTTGGTGCCTTCTTCTGATAATTACTTACTTAGCACGCACTGGATAAGAATTGGGGCTCACTACCGCTCACTAGATGGGTATATGGGCTCACTACCACTCACTGGATGGGTATGGGGGCTCACTACCACACACATGGATGGGTATGGGGCTCACTCTCACGCACTGGATAGGTATGGGGCTCACTACCATGCACTGGATGGGTATGGGGCTCACTACCACGCACTGGATGGGTATCCAGGGGCTCACTACCATCTTCTGGATGAGTATAGGGCTCACTACCATGCACTGGATGGATATGGGGGCTCACAACCACACACTGGACGAGTATGGGGGCTCACTACCACGCACTGGATGGGTATGGGGGCTCAATACCACGCACTGGATGGGTAAGGGGCTCACTACCACACACTGGATGGGTAAGGGGGCTCACTACCACGCACTGGATGGGTATGGGGGCTCACTACCATGCACAGGATGGGTATGGGGCTCACTACCACGCACAGGATGGGTATGGGGCTCACTACCACGCACTGGATGGGTATGGGGGCTCACTACCATGCACTGGATGGGTATGGGGGCTCACTACCATGCACTGGATGGGTATGAGGGCTCACTACCATGCACTGGATGGGCATGGGCGCTCACTACCACGCACTGGACGGGTATGGGGGCTCACTACCACACACTGGATGGGTATGGGGGCTCACTACCACGCACTAGATGGGTAATGGGGGCTCACTAGTATGCACTGGATGGGTATGTGGGCTCACTACACACACTGGAAGGGTATGGGGCTCACTAGTTTGCACTGGAAGGGTATGGGCTCACTAGTTTGCACTGGATGGGTATGTGGGCTCACTACCACACACTGATGGGTATGGGGGGC
This sequence comes from Procambarus clarkii, assembly GCF_040958095.1. Classification (NCBI taxonomy): domain Eukaryota; kingdom Metazoa; phylum Arthropoda; class Malacostraca; order Decapoda; family Cambaridae; genus Procambarus; species Procambarus clarkii. The sequence goes on from NC_091156.1 coordinate 18,382,587, forward strand.
TCACTACCAACGCACTGGATGGGTATGGGGGCTCACTAACACGCACTGGATGGGTATTAGGGCTCACTACCACGCACTGGATGGGTATGGGGCTCACTACCACGCACTGGATGGGTATGGGGGCTCTCTACCACACACTGGATGGGTATGGGGGCTCACTACCACACACTGGATGGGTATGGGGCTCATTACCACACACTGGATGGGTATGGGGGCTCACTACCATGCACTGGATAGGTATGGGGCTCACTACCACGCACTGGATGGGTATGGGGGCTCACTACCACGCACTGGATGGATATGGGGGCTCACTACCACGCACTGGATGGGTATCCAGGGGCTCACTACCATCTTCTGGATGAGTATAGGGCTCACTACCATGCACTGGATGGATATGGGGGCTCACAATCACACACTGGATGGGGTATGGGGCTCACGACCACACACTGGATGGGTATGGGGGCTCACTACCACACACTGGATGGGTATGGGGCTCACTACCACACACTGGATGGGTATGGGGCTCACTACCACGCACTGGATGGGTAAGGGGGCTCACTACCACGCACTGGATGGGTATGGGGGGCTTACTACCATGGACAGGATGGGTATGGGGCTCACTACCACGCACAGGATGGGTATGGGGCTCACTACCACGCACTGGATGGGTATGGGGGCTCACTACCATGCACTGGATGGGTATGGCTGCTCACTACCATGCACTGGATGGGTATGAGGGCTCACTACCATGCACTGGATGGGCATGGGGGCTCACTACCACGCACTGGACGGGTATGGGGGCTCACTACCACACACTGTATGGGTATGGGGGCTCACTACCACGCACTAGATGGGTATGGGGGCTCACTAGTATGCACTGGATGGGTATGTGGGCTCACTACACACACTGGAAGGGTATGGGGCTCACTAGTTTGCACTGGATGGGTATGTGGGCTCACTACCACACACTGGATGGGTATGGGGGGCTCACTACCACGCACTGGATGGGTATGGGGGCTCACTAACACGCACTGGATGGGTATTAGGGCTCACTACCACGCACTGGATGGGTATGGGGCTCACTACCACGCACTGGATGGGTATGGGGGCTCTCTACCACACACTGGATGGGTATGGGGCTCACTACCACACACTGGATGGGTATGGGGCTCATTACCACGCACTGGATGGGTATGGGGGCTCACTACCACGCACTGGATAGGTATGGGGCTCACTACCACGCACTGGATGGGTATGGGGGCTCACAACCATCTTCTGGATGAGTATAGGGATCACTACCATGCACTGGATGGATATGGGGGCTCACAATCACACACTGGATGGGTATGGGGGCTCACGACCACACACTGGATGGGTATGGGGGCTCACTACCACACACTGGATGGGTATGGGGCTCACTACCACACACTGGATGGGTATGGGGCTCACTACCACGCACTGGATGGGTATGGGGCTCACTACCACGCACTGGATGGGTATAGGGCTCACTACCACGCACTGGATGGGTATGGGGGCTCACCACCAACACACTGGATGGGTATCCAGGGGCTCACCACCATCTTCTGGATGAGTATAGGGATCACTACCATGCACTGGATGGATATGGGGGCTCACAATCACACACTGGATGGGTATGGGGGCTCACGACCACACACTGGATGGGTATGGGGGGCTCACTACCCACACACTGGATGGGTATGGGGCTCACTACCACACACTGGATGGGTATGGGGCTCACTACCACGCACTGGATGGGTATGGGGCTCACTACCACGCACTGGATGGGTATAGGGCTCACTACCACGCACTGGATGGGTATGGGGGCTCACCACCACACACTGGATGGGTATGAGGGCTCACTACCACACACTGGATGGGTATGGGGGCTCACAACCACACACTGGATGGGTATGGGGCTCACTACCACGCACTGGATGGGTATGGGGGCTCGCTACCACACACTGGATGGGTATGGCGGCTCACTACCACACACTGGATGGGTATGGGGGCTCACTACTATGCACTGGATGGGTATGGGGGCTCACTACCATCGACTGGATGGGTATGGGGTTCACTACCACACTGGATGGGTATGGGGGCTCACTACCATGCATTATATGGATATGGGGGCTCACTACCACACACTGGATGGGTATGGGGGCTCTACCACATACTGGATGGGTATGGGGGCTCACAACCATGCACTGGATGGGCATGGGGGCTCACTACCATGCACTAGATGCGTATGGGGGCTCACTACCACACATTGGATGGGTATGGGGGCTCAGTACCACGCACTGGATGGGTATGGGGGCTCACTACCACGCACTGGATGGGTATAGGGCTCTCTACCACGCACTGGATGGGTATGGGGGCTCACTACCACGCACTGGATGGGTATAGGGCTCTCTACCACGCACTGGATGGGTATGGGGGCTCACTACCACGCACTGGATGGGTATAGGGCTCTCTACCACGCACTGGATGGGTATGGGGGCTCACTATCACGCACTGGATGGGTATGGGGGCTCACTGCCATGCACTGGATGGGTATGGGGGCTCACTACCATGCACTGGATGGTTATGGGGGCTCACTACCATGCACTGGATGCGTATGGGGGCTCACTACCACACATTGGATGGGTATGGGGGCTCAGTACCACGCACTGGATGGGTATGGGGGCTCACTACCACACACTGGATGGGTATGGGGCTCACTACCACGCACTGGATGGGTATGTGGGCTCACTACCAAGCACTGGATGGGTATGGGGGGCTCACTACCACACACTGGATGGGTATTGGGGCTCACTACCACGCACTGGATGGGTATGGGGCTCACTACCACGCACTGGATGGGTATGGGGCTCACTACCACGCACTGGATGGGTATGGGGGCTCACTACCACGCACTGGATGGGTATGGGGGCTCACTACCACGCAATGGATGAGTATGGGCTCACTACCACACACTGGATGGGTATGGGGGCTCATTACCACGAACTGGATGGGTATGGGGGCTCACTACAACGCATTGGATGGGTATGGGGGCTCACTACCACACACTGGATGGGTATGGGGCTCACTATAACGCACTAGATGGGTATGGGGGCTCACTACCACGCACTGGATGGGTATGGGGCTCACAACCACACACTGGATGCGTATGCGGCTCACTACCACACACTGGATGGGTATGGGGGCTCACTACCACACACTGGGTGGGTATGGGGGCTCACTACAACACACTGGATGGGTATGGGGGCTCACTACCATGCATTGGATGGGCATGGGAGCTCACTACCTTGCACTGGATGGGTATGGGGGCTCACTACCACGCACTGGATGGGTATGGGGCTCAATACCACGCACTGGATGGGTATGGGGGCTCACTACCACGCAATGGATGAGTATGGGCTCACTACCACACACTGGATGGGTATGGGGGCTCATTACCACGAACTGGATGGGTATGGGGCTCACTACAACGCATTGGATGGGTATGGGGGCTCACTACCACACACCGGATGGGTATGGGGCTCACTATAACGCACTAGATGGGTATGGGGGCTCACTACCACGCACTGGATGGGTATGGGGCTCACAACCACACACTGGATGCGTATGCGGCTCACTACCACACACTGGATGGGTATGGGGGCTCACTACCACACACTGGGTGGGTATGGGGGCTCACTACAACACACTGGATGGGTATGGGGGCTCACTACCATGCATTGGATGGGCATGGGGGCTCACTACCTTGCACTGGATGGGTATGGGGGCTCACTACCACGCACTGGATGGGTATGGGGCTCACTACCACGCACTGGATGGGTATGGGGCTCACTACTACGCACTGGATGGGTATGGGGCTCACTGCCACGCACTGGATGGTTATGGGGGCTCACTACCATGCATTGGATGCTTATGGGGGCTCACTACCAGGCACTGGATGCGTATGGGGGCTCATTACCACGCACTGGATGCATATGGGGGCTCAGTGCCACATACTGGATGGGTATGGGGGCTCACTACCATGCACTGGATGGGCATGGGGGCTCACTATCACGCACTGGATGGGTATGGGGGCTCACTACCATGCACTGGATGGGCATGGGGGCTCACTATCACGCACTGGATGGGTATGGGGGCTCACTACCATGCACTGGATGGGTATATGGGCTCACTACCATGCACTGGATGGATATGGGAGCTCACTACCATACACTGGATGGGTATGGGGGCTCACTACCATGCACTGGATGGGTATGGGGCTCACTACCATGCACTGGATGGGTATGGGGGCTCATTGTCACGCACTGGATGGGTATGGGGGCTCACTACCATGCACTGGATGGCTATGGGGGCTCACTACCATGCACTGGATGCGTATGGGGGCTCACTAGTACGAACTGGATGGGTATTGGGGCTCACTACAACGCATTGGATGGGTATGGGGGCTCACTACCACACACTGGATGGGTATAGGGCTCACTACCACGCACTGGATGGGTACTGGGGCTCACTACCACGCGCTGGATGGGTATGGGGGCTCACTACCACGCACTGGATGGGTATGGGAGCTCACTACCACGCACTGGATGGGTATGGAGGCTCACTTCCACACACAGGATGGGTATGGGGGATCATTACCGCGCATTGGATGGATAAGGGGCTCACTACCAAACACTAGATGAGTATGGGGCTCATTACCACGCACTGGATGGATATGGGGGCTCACTACCATGCACTGGATGGGTATGGGGGCTCACTACCATGCACTGGATGGGTATGAGGGCTCACTACCATGCACTGGATGGGCATGGGGGCTCACTACCACACTGGATGGGTATGGGGGCTCACTACCACACATTGGATGGGCATGTGGGCTCACTACCACGCACTGGATGGGTATGGGGGCACACTACCACGCACTGGATGGGTATGGGGGCACACTACCACACTGGATGGGTATGGGGGCTCACTACCACACATTGGATGGGTATGGGGCTCACTACCACGCACTGGGTAGGTATGGGGCTCACTACCATGCACTGGATGGATATGGGGGCTCACTACCACGCACTGGATGGGTATCCAGGGGCTCACTACCATCTTCTGGATGAGTATAGGGCTCACTACCATGCACTGGATGGATATGAGGGCTGACAACCACACACTGGATGGGTATGGGGCTCACTACCACGCACTGGATGGGTATGGGGCTCACTACCACGCACTGGATGGGTATGGGGGCTCACTATCACGCACTGGATGGGTATGGGGGCTCACTACCATGCACTGGATGGGTATAGGGCTCTCTACCACGCACTGGATGGGAATGGGGGCTCACTATCACGCACTGGATGGGTATCAGGGGCTTACTGCCATGCACTGGATGGGTATGGGGGCTCACTACCATGCACTGGATGGTTATGGGGGCTCACTACCATGCACTGGATGCGTATGGGGGCTCACTACCACACATTGGATGGGTATGGGGGCTCAGTACCACGCACTGGATGGGTATGGGGCTCACTACAAAGCACTGGATGGGTATGGGGGCTCACTACCACACACTGGATGGGTATGGGGCTCACAACCACGCACTGGTCGGGTATGGGGGCTCACTAGCACGCACTGGATGGGTATGGGGCTCACTACCACACACTGGATGTGTATGGGGCTCACTACCACGCACTGGATGGGTATTGGGGCTCACTACCACGCACTGGATGGATATGGGGCTCACTACCACGCACTGGATGGGTATGGGGCTCACTACCACGCACTGGATTGGTATGGGGGCTCACTACCATGCACTGGATGGGTATGGGGGCTCACTACCACGCAATGGATGAGTATGGGCTCACTACCACACACTGGATGGGTATGGGGGCTCACTACCACGAACTGGATGGGTATAGGGGCTCACTACAACGCATTGGATGGGTATGGGGGCTCACTACCACACACTGGATGGGTATGGGGCTCACTATAACGCACTAGATGGGTATGGGGGCTCACCACCACGCACTGGATGGGTATGGGGCTCACAACCACACATTGGATGCGTATGGGGCTCACTACCACACACTGGATGGGTATGGGGGCTCACTACCACACACTGGATGGGTATGGGGGCTCACTACAACACACTGGATGGGTATGGGGGCTCACTACCATGCACTGGATGGGTATGAGGGCTCACTACCACGCACTGGATGGGCATGGGGGCTCACTACCACGCACTGGATAGGTATGGGGGCTCACTACCACACACTGGATGGGTATGGGGGCTCACTACCACGCACTAGATGGGTATGGGGGTCACTAGTATGCACTGGATGGGTATGTGGGCTCACTACACACACTGGAAGGGTATGGGGCTCACTAGTTTGCACTGGATGGGTATGTGGGCTCACTACCACACACTGGATGGGTATGGGGCTCACTACCACACACTGGATGGGTATGGGGGGCTCACTACCACGCACTGGATGGGTATGGGGGCTCACTAACACGCACTGGATGGGTATTAGGGCTCACTACCACGCACTGGATGGGTATGGGGCTCACTACCACGCACTGGATGGGTATGGGGGCTCTCTACCACCCACTGGATGGGTATGGGGGCTCACTACCACACACTGGATGGGTATGGGGCTCACTACCACGCACTGGATGGGTATGGGGGCTCACTACCACGCACTGGATAGGTATGGGGCTCACTACCACGCACTGGATGGGTATCCAGGGGCTCACTACCATCTTCTGGATGAGTATAGGGCTCACTACCATGCACTGGATGGATATGGGGGCTCACAATCACACACTGGATGGGTATGGGGGCTCACGACCACACACTGGATGGGTATGGGGGCTCACTACCACACACTGGATGGGTATGGGGCTCACTACCACACACTGGATGGGTATGGGGCTCACTACCACGCACTGGATGGGTATGGGGCTCACTACCACGCACTGGATGGGTATAGGGCTCACTACCACGCACTGGATGGGTATGGGGGCTCACCACCACACACTGGATGGGTATGGGGGCTCACTACCACACACTGGATGGGTATTAGGGCTCACAACCACACACTGGATGGGTATGGGGCTCACTACCACGCACTGGATGGGTATGGGGGCTCGCTACCACACACTGGATGGGTATGGCGGCTCACTACCACACACTGGATGGGTATGGGGGCTCACTACTACGCATTGGATGGGTATGGGGGCTCACTACCATCGACTGGATGGGTATGGGGTTCACTACCACACTGGATGGGTATGGGGGCTCACTACCATGCATTATATGGATATGGGGGCTCACTACCACACACTGGATGGGTATGGGGGCTCTACCACATACTGGATGGGTATGGGGGCTCACTACCATGCACTGGATGGGCATGGGGGTTCACTACCATGCACTGGATGCGTATGGGGGCTCACTACCACACATTGGATGGGTATGGGGGCTCAGTACCACGCACTGGATGGGTATGGGGGCTCACTACCACGCACTGGATGGGTATAGGGCTCTCTACCACGCACTGGATGGGTATGGGGGCTCACTACCACGCACTGGATGGGTATAGGGCTCTCTACCACACACTGGATGGGTATGGGGGCTCACTATCACGCACTGGATGGGTATGGGGGCTCACTGCCATGCACTGGATGGGTATGGGGGCTCACTACCATGCACTGGATGGTTATGGGGGCTCACTACCATGCACTGGATGCGTATGGGGGCTCACTACCACACATTGGATGGGTATGGGGGCTCAGTACCACGCACTGGATGGGTATGGGGGCTCACTACCACACACTGGATGGGTATGGGGCTCACTACCACGCACTGGATGGGTATGGGGGCTCACTACCAAGCACTGGATGGGTATGGGGGGCTCACTACCACACACTGGATGGATATGGGGCTCACAACCACGCACTGGTTGGGTATGGGGGCTCACTAGCACGCACTGGATGGGTATGGGGCTCACTACCACACACTGGATGGGTATGGGGCTCTCTACCACGCACTGGATGGGTATTGGGGCTCACTACCACGCACTGGATGGGTATGGGGCTCACTACCACGCACTGGATGGGTATGGGGCTCACTACCACGCACTGGATGGGTATGGGGGCTCACTACCACGCACTGGATGGGTATGGGGGCTCACTACCACGCAATGGATGAGTATGGGCTCACTACCACACACTGGATGGGTATGGGGGCTCATTACCACGAACTGGATGGGTATGGGGGCTCACTACAACGCATTGGATGGGTATGGGGGCTCACTACCACACACTGGATGGGTATGGGGCTCACTATAACGCACTAGATGGGTATGGGGGCTCACTACCACGCACTGGATGGGTATGGGGCTCACAACCACACACTGGATGCGTATGCGGCTCACTACCACACACTGGATGGGTATGGGGGCTCACTACCACACACTGGGTGGGTATGGGGGCTCACTACAACACACTGGATGGGTATGGGGGCTCACTACCATGCACTGGTTGGGCATGGGGGCTCACTACCTTGCACTGGATGGGTATGGGGGCTCACTACCACGCACTGGATGGGTATGGGGCTCACTACCACGCACTGGATGGGTATGGGGCTCACTACCACGCACTGGATGGGTATGGGGCTCACTGCCACGCACTGGATGGTTATGGGGGCTCACTACCATGCATTGGATGCTTATGGGGGCTCACTACCAGGCACTGGATGCGTATGGGGGCTCATTACCACGCACTGGATGCATATGGGGGCTCAGTGCCACATACTGGATGGGTATGGGGGCTCACTACCATGCACTGGATGGGCATGGGGGCTCACTATCACGCACTGGATGGGTATGGGGGCTCACTACCATGCACTGGATGGGTATAGGGCTCACTACCACGCACAGGATGGGTATGGGGACTCACTACCATGCACTGGATGGGTATATGGGCTCACTACCATGCACTGGATGGATATGGGGGCTCACTACCATACACTGGATGGGTATGGGGGCTCACTACCATGCACTGGATGGGTATGGGGCTCACTACCATGCACTGGATGGGTATGGGGGCTCATTGTCAAGCACTGGATGGGTATGGGGGCTCACTACCATGCACTGGATGGCTATGGGGGCTCACTACCATGCACTGGATGCGTATGGGGGCTCACTAGTACGAACTGGATGGGTATTGGGGCTCACTACAACGCATTGGATGGGTATGGGGCTCACTACCACACACTGGATGGGTAGAGGGCTCACTACCACGCACTGGATGGGTATGGGGGCTCACTACCACGCGCTGGATGGGTATGGGGGCTCACTACCACGCACTGGATGGGTATGGGAGCTCACTACCACGCACTGGATGGGTATGGATGCTCACTTTCACTTCCACACACAGGATGGGTATGGGGGATCATTACCGCGCATTGGATGGATAAGGGGCTCACTACCACACACTAGATGAGTATGGGGCTCATTACCACGCACTGGATGGGTATTGGGGCTCACTACCACGCACTGGATGGATATGGGGCTCACTACCACGCACTGGATGGGTATGGGGGCTCTCTACCATGCACTGGATGGGTATGAGGGCTCACTACCATGCACTGGATGGGCATGGGGGCTCACTACCACGCACTGGATGGGTATGGGGGCTCACTACCATGCACTGGATGGGTATGAGGGCTCACTACCATGCATTGGATGGGCATGGGGGCTCACTACCACGCACTGGATGGGTATGGGGGCACACTACCACACTGGATGGGTATGGGGGCTCACTACCTCACATTGGATGGGCATGTGGGCTCACTACCACGCACTGGATGGGTATGGGGGCACACTACCACACTGGATGGGTATGGGGGCTCACTACCAGACATTGGATGGGTATGGGGCTCACTACCACGCACTGGATAGGTATGGGGCTCACTACCATGCACTGGGTGGATATGGGGGCTCACTACCACGCACTGGATGGGTATCCAGGGGCTCACTACCATCTTCTAAGTGAGTATAGGGCTCACTACCATGCACTGGATGGATATGAGGGCTGACAACCATACACTGGATGGGTATGGGGCTCACTACCACGCACTGGATGGGTATGGGGCTCACTACCACGCACTGGATGGGTATGGGGCTCACTACCACGCACTGGATGGGTATAGGGGCTCACTACCACGCACTGGATGGGTATGGGGCTCACTACTACGCACTGGATGGGCATGGGGGTCACTATCACGCACTGGATGGGTATGGGGGCTCACTACCATGCACTGGATGGGTATAGGGCTCTCTACCACGCACTGGATGGGAATGGGGGCTCACTATCACGCACTGGATGAGTATCAGGGGCTCACTGCCATGCACTGGATGGGTATGGGGGCTCATTACCATGCACTGGATGGGTATGGGGGCTCAGTACCACGCACTGGATGGGTATGGGGCTCACTACAAAGCACTGGATGGGTATGGGGGGCTCACTACCACACACTGGATGGGTATGGGGCTCACAACCACGCACTGGTCGGGTATGGGGGCTCACTAGCACGCACTGGATGGGTATGGGGCTCACTACCACACACTGGATGTGTATGGGGCTCACTACCACGCACTGGATGGGTATTGGGGCTCACTACCACGCACTGGATGGATATGGGGCTCACTACCACGCACTGGATGGGTATGGGGCTCACTACCACGCACTGGATTGGCATGGGGGCTCACTACCATGCACTGGATGGGTATGGGGGCTCACTACCACGCAATGGATTAGTATGGGCTCACTACCACACACTGGATGGGTATAGGGGCTCACTACCACGCACTGGATGGGTATGGGGATCACTACTACGCACTGGATGGGCATGGGGGCTCACTATCACGCACTGGATGGGTATGGGGGCTCACTACCATGCACTGGATGGGTATAGGGCTCTCTACCACGCACTGGATGGGCATGGGGGCTCACTATCACGCACTGGATGGGTATGGGGGCTCACTGCCATGCACTGGATGGGTATGGGGGCTCACTACCATGCACTGGATGGTTATGGGGGCTCACTACCATGCTCTGGATGCGTATAAGGGCTCACTACCACACATTGGATGGGTATGGGGGCTCACTACCACACACTGGATGGGTATGGGGGCTCACTACCAAGCACTGGATGGGTATGGGGGGCTCACTACCACACACTGGATGGGTATGGGGCTGACAACCACGCACTGGTCGGGTATGGGGGCTCACTAGCACGCACTGGATGGGTATGGGGCTCACTACCACACACTGGATGGGTATGGGGCTCACTACCACGCACTGGATGGGTATTGGGGCTCACTACCACGCACTGGATGGGTATGGGGCTCACTACCACGCACTGGATGGGTATGGTGCTCACTACCACGCACTGGATGGGTATGGGGGCTCACTACCACGCACTGGATGGGTATGGGGGCTCACTACCACGCAATGGATGAGTATGGGCTCACTACCACACACTGGATGGGCATGGGGGCTCACTACCACGAACTGGATGGGTATGCGGGCTCACTAGAACGCATTGGATGGGTATGGGGGGCTCACTACCACACACTGGATGGGTATGGGGCTCACTATAACGCACTAGATGGGTATGGGGGCTCACTACCACGCACTGGATGGGTATGGGGGCTCACTACCACGCACTGGATGGGTATGGGGCTCACAACCACACACTGGATGTGTATGGGGCTCACTACCACACACTGGATGGGTATGGGGCTCACTACCACGCACTGGATGGGTATGGGGGCTCACTACCACGCACTGGATGGGTATGGGGCTCACAACCACACACTGGATGCGTATGGGGCTCACTACCACGCACTGGATGGGTATGGGGGCTCACTACCACGCACTGGATGGGTATGGGGCTCACAACCACACACTGGATGCGTATGGGGCTCACTACCACGCACTGGATGGGTATGGGGGCTCACTACCACGCAATGGATGAGTATGGGCTCACTACCACACACTGGATGGGCATGGGGGCTCACTACCACGAACTGGATGGGTATGGGGGCTCACTAGAACGCATTGGATGGGTATGGGGGGCTCACTACCACACACTGGATGGGTATGGGGCTCACTATAACGCACTAGATGGGTATGGGGGCTCACTACCACGCACTGGATGGGTATGGGGGCTCACTACCACGCACTGGATGGGTATGGGGCTCACAACCACACACTGGATGCGTATGGGGCTCACTACCACACACTGGATGGGTATGGGGCTCACTACCACACACTGGATGGGTATGGGGGCTCACTACAACACACTGGATGGGTATGGGGGCACACTACCACACTGGATGGGTATGGGGGCTCACTACCTCACATTGGATGGGCATGTGGGCTCACTACCACGCACTGGATGGGTATGGGGGCACACTACCACACTGGATGGGTATGGGGGCTCACTACCAGACATTGGATGGGTATGGGGCTCACTACCACGCACTGGATAGGTATGGGGCTCACTACCATGCACTGGGTGGATATGGGGGCTCACTACCACGCACTGGATGGATATCCAGGGGCTCACTACCATCTTCTGGATGAGTATAGGGCTCACTACCATGCACTGGATGGATATGAGGGCTGACAACCACACACTGGATGGGTATGGGGCTCACTACCACGCACTGGATGGGTATGGGGCTCACTACCACGCACTGGATGGGTATGGGGCTCACTACCACGCACTGGATGGGTATAGGGGCTCACTACCACGCACTGGATGGGTATGGGGCTCACTACTACGCACTGGATGGGCATGGGGGTCACTATCTCGCACTGGATGGGTATGGGGGCTCACTACCATGCACTGGATGGGTATAGGGCTCTCTACCACGCACTGGATGGGAATGGGGGCTCACTATCACGCACTGGATGAGTATCAGGGGCTCACTGCCATGCACTGGATGGGTATGGGGGCTCACTACCATGCACTGGATGGGTATGGGGGCTCAGTACCACGCACTGGATGGGTATGGGGCTCACTACAAAGCACTGGATGGGTATGGGGGGCTCACTACCACACACTGGATGGGTATGGGGCTCACAACCACGCACTGGTCGGGTATGGGGGCTCACTAGCACGCACTGGATGGGTATGGGGCTCACTACCACACACTGGATGTGTATGGGGCTCACTACCACGCACTGGATGGGTATTGGGGCTCACTACCACGCACTGGATGGATATGGGGCTCACTACCACGCACTGGATGGGTATGGGGCTCACTACCACGCACTGGATTGGCATGGGGGCTCACTACCATGCACTGGATGGGTATGGGGGCTCACTACCACGCAATGGATTAGTATGGGCTCACTAACACACACTGGATGGGTATAGGGGCTCACTACCACGCACTGGATGGGTATGGGGATCACTACTACGCACTGGATGGGCATGGGGGCTCACTATCACGCACTGGATGGGTATGGGGGCTCACTACCATGCACTGGATGGGTATAGGGCTCTTTACCACGCACTGGATGGGCATGGGGGCTCACTATCACGCACTGGATGGGTATGGGGGCTCACTGCCATGCACTGGATGGGTATGGGGGCTCACTACCATGCACTGGATGGTTATGGGGGCTCACTACCATGCTCTGGATGCATATAAGGGCTCACTACCACACATTGGATGGGTATGGGGGCTCTACCACACACTGGATGGGTATGGGGGCTCACTACCAAGCACTGGATGGGTATGGGGGGCTCACTACCACACACTGGATGGGTATGGGGCTGACAACCACGCACTGGTCGGGTATGGGGGGCTCACTAGCACGCACTGGATGGGTATGGGGCTCACTACCACACACTGGATGGGTATGGGGCTCACTACCACGCACTGGATGGGTATTGGGGCTCACTACCACGCACTGGATGGGTATGGGGCTCACTACCACGCACTGGATGGCTATGGTGCTCACTACCACGCACTGGATGGGTATGGGGGCTCACTACCACGCACTGGATGGGTATGGGGGCTCACTACCACGCAATGGATGAGTATGGGCTCACTACCACACACTGGATGGGCATGGGGGCTCACTACCACGAACTGGATGGGTATGCGGGCTCACTAGAACGCATTGGATGGGTATGGGGGGCTCACTACCACACACTGGATGGGTATGGGGCTCACTATAACGCACTAGATGGGTATGGGGGCTCACTACCACGCACTGGATGGGTATGGGGGCTCACTACCACGCACTGGATGGGTATGGGGCTCACAACCACACACTGGATGCGTATGGGGCTCACTACCACACACTGGATGGGTATGGGGCTCACTACCACGCACTGGATGGGTATGGGGGCTCACTACCACGCACTGGATGGGTATGGGGCTCACAACCACACACTGGATGCGTATGGGGCTCACTACCACGCACGGGATGGGTATGGTGCTCACTACCACGCACTGGATGGGTATGGGGGCTCACTACCACGCACTGGATGGGTATGGGGGCTCACTACCACGCAATGGATGAGTATGGGCTCACTACCACACACTGGATGGGCATGGGGGCTCACTACCACGAACTGGATGGGTATGGGGGCTCACTAGAACGCATTGGATGGGTATGGGGGGCTCACTACCACACACTGGATGGGTATGGGGCTCACTATAACGCACTAGATGGGTATGGGGGCTCACTACCACGCACTGGATGGGTATGGGGGCTCACTACCACGCACTGGATGGGTATGGGGCTCACAACCACACACTGGATGCGTATGGGGCTCACTACCACACACTGGATGGGTATGGGGGCTCACTACAACACACTGGATGGGTATGGGGGCTCACTACCATGCACTGGATGGGCAAGGGGGCTCACTACCATGCACTGGATGGGTATGGGGGCTCACTACCACGCACTGGATGGGTATGGGGCTCACTATTACGCACTGGATGGGTATGGGGCTCACTACCACGCACTGGATGGTTATGGGGGCTCACTACCATGCACTGGATGCTTATGGGGGCTCACTACCACGCACTGGATGCGTATGGGGGCTCACTACCACGCACTGGATGCATATGGGGGCTCAGTACCACATACTGGATGGGTATGGGGGCTCACTACCATGCACTGGATGGGCATGGGGGCTCACTATCACGCACTGGATGGGTATGGGGGCTCACTACCATGCACTGGATGGGTATAGGGCTCACTACCACGCACTGGATGGGTATGGGGGCTCACTACCATACACTGGATGGGTATGGGGGCTCACTACCATGCACTGGATTGGTATGGGAGCTCACTACTATGCACTAGATGGGTTTGGGGGCTCACTGTCACGCACTGGATAGGTATGGGGGCTCACTACCATGCACTGGATGGTTATGGGGGCTCACTATCATGCACTGGATGCGTATGGGGGCTCACAAGTACGAACTGGATGGGTATTGGGGCTCACTACAACGCATTGGATGGGTATGGGGGCTCACTACCACACACTGGATGGGTATGGGGCTCACTACCACGCACTGGATGGGTATGGGGGCTCACTACCACGCACTGGATGGGTATGGGGGCTCACTACCACGCACTGGATGGGTATGGGGGCTCACTACCACGCACTGGATGGGTATGGGGGCTCACTGTCACGCACTGGATGGGTATGGGGCTCACTGTCACGCACTGGATGGGTATGGGGGCTCACTACCATGCACTGGATGGATATGGGGGCTCACTGTCACGCACTGGATGGGTATGGGGCTCACTACAACGCATTGGATGGGTATGGGAGCTCACTAAAACACTGGATGGGTATAGGGCTCACTACCACGCACTGGATGGGTATGGGGGCTCACTACCATGCACTGGATGGTTATGGGGGCTCACTGCCATGCACTGGATGCGTATGGGGGCTCACTAACACGAACTGGATGGGTTAGGGGGGCTCACTACCACACACTGGATGGGTATAGGGCGCACTACCACGCACTGGATGGGTATGGGGGCTCACTACTATGCACTGGATGGGTATGGGGGCTCACTACCACGCACTGGATGGGTATGGGGGCTCACTACCACGAACTGGATGGGTATGGGGGCTCACTACAACGCATTGTATGGGTATGGGGGCTCACTACCATACACTGGATGGGTATAGGGCTCACTACCATACACTGGATGAGTATAGGGCTCACTACCACGCACTGGATGGGTATGGGGGCTCACTACCACACTGGATGGGTATGGGGGCTCACTACCACACACTGGATGGGTATGGGGGGCTCACTACCACACACTGGATGGGTATGGGGGCTCACAACTACTCACTGGATGGGTATGGGGGCTCACTACCACTCACTGGATGGGTATGGGGGGCTCACTACCACTCACTGGATGGGTATGGGGGCTCACTACCACTCACTGGATGGGTATGGGGGCTCACTACGACACACTAGATGTGTATGGGGGCTCACTACGACATACTGGATGGCGGGTAATTGAGGACCCCCACACCCATCCTGCGGGTGGTAGTGGACCCCCGCACCTATCCTTCAGGTGGTAAAGGACCCCACACCCATCCTGCGGGTGGTAGATGACCCCACACCCATGCTGCGGGTGGTAGATGACCCCACACCCATGCTGCGGGTGGTAGATGACCCCACACCCATCCTTTGGGTGGTAGTGGACCCGCACACCCATCCCGAGGATGGTAGTGGAGCCCACACCTATCCTTCGAATGGTATGGGGGCTCACTACCTTGTTCACTTGTTCATATCCATTCATGGAACCTTGTTCATATCCTGCGGGTGGTAGTGGACCCCCCACACCCATCCTGCGGGTGGTCGAGGACCCTCGTTCACATCCTGTGGGTGGTAGTGGACCCCTACACCCATCCTGCGGGTAGTAAAGGACCCCACACCTATCCTGCGGGTGGTAGAAGACCCCAAACCCATCCTGCGGGTGTTAGAGGACCCCACACTCATCCTGTTGGTGGTAGAGGACACCCACACCCATCCTATGGGTGGTAGTGGATCCCTACACCCATCCTATGGGTGGTAGAGAACCCCACACCTATCCTGCGGGTGGCAAAGGACCCCACACCCATCCTGTGGGTGGTAGAGAACCCCCACACCCAACCTGTGGGTGGTAGTGGACCCCATACCCATCCTGTTTATGGTAGAGAACCACACACCCATCCTGCGGGTGGTAGTGGACCCCATACCCATCCTGTTTATGGTAGAGAACCACACACCCATCCTGCGGGTGGTAGAGGACCCTGCACCCATCCTGCCGGTAGTAGTAGACTCCACACCCATCCTGCCGGTAGTAGTAGACTCCACACCCATCCTGCCGGTAGTAGTAGACTCCACACCCATCCTGCCGGTAGTAGTAGACTCCACACCCATCCTGCCGGTAGTAGTAGACTCCACACCCATCCTGCAGGTAGTAGTGGACCCCTACACCTATCCTGCGGGTGGTAAAGGCCCCCACACCCATCCCGTGGGTGCTAGAGGACCCTAGTTCACATCCTGTGGGTGATATTGGACCCCCACACCCATCCTGCGGGTGGTAAAGGACCCCACACCCATCCTGTTGGTGATAGGGGACCCCTACACCCATCCTGTGGGTAGTAGGGACCCCCACACCCATCGTGTGGGTGATAGTGGACCCCTACACCCATCCTGCGGGTGGTAAAGGACCCCACACCTATCCTGTGGATGTTAGTGGACCCCACACCCATCCTGTGGATGGTAGTGGACCCCACACCCATCCTGTGGGTGGTAGAGAACCCCACACCCATTCTGTGGGTGGTAGTGGACCCCCACATTCATCCTGCGGGTGGTAGAGGACTCCACACCCATACTGCGGATGGTAGTAGACCCCCACACCCATCCTGTGGGTGGTAGTGGACCCCACACCCATCCTGTAGATGGTAGTGGACCCCACACCCATCCTGTGGGTGGTAGAGAACCCCACACCCATTCTGTGGGTGGTAGTGGACCCCCACACCCATCCTGTGGGTGGTAGAGGACGCAACACCCATTGTGTGGGTGCTAGTGGTTCCACACACCCATCCTGCGGGTGTAGAGGACCCCACACCCATCCTGTCGGTGGTAGTAGACCTCCATACACAACCTGAGGATCGTAGAGGACCCCAGACCCATTCTGTGGGTGGTAGGGCATCCCCACACCCATCCTGTGGGGGGTAAGGGACCCCACACCCATTCTGTAAGCGGCAGGGGACCCCCACACCCATCCTGTGGGCGGCAGGAGACCCCCACACCCATCCTGTTGGCGGCAGGAGACCCCCACACCCATCCTGCAGGGTGTAGATGACCCCCCACACCCATCCTCTGGGTGGTAGAGGACCCCAGACACATCCTGCTGGTGGTAGAGGACCCCACACCCATCCTGCGGGTAGTAGTGGACCCCACACCCGTCCTGTGGGTGGTAGAGGACCCCACACCCATCCTGCGGGTGGTAGTTGACCTCCACACCCATCCTGCGGGTGGTAGTGGACCCCCACACCCATCTAGTGGGTGGTAGAAGACCCCCACACCCATCCTGTGGGTGGTAGAAGACCCCCACACCCATCCTGTGGGTGGTAGAGGACCCCACACCCATCCTGTGGGTGGTAGAGGATCCCACTCCCATCCTGCGGGTAGTATTGGACCCCCACACCCATTCTGTGGATGGTAGTGGACCATTACACCCAACCTGTAATGGGTGGTAGTGAACCCCATACCCATCCTGTCGGTGGTAGAGGGATCCCCACATCCATCCTGTGGGTGGTAGGGGAACCTACTTCACATCCTGCGGGTGGTAGTGGACCCCCACACCTATCCTTCGAGTGGTAGTGGACCCCACACCCATTCTGCGGGTGGTGGTGGACCCCCACATTCATCCTGCAGGTGGTAGAGGATCCCACACCCATCCTGTGGGTGGTAGTAGACCCCCACACCCATCCTGCGGATGGTAGAGGACCCCACACCCATCCTATGAATGGTAGTGAACCCCCACACCCATGCTGTGGGTGGTAGAGGACCCCACACCCATCCTGTGGGTGATAGTTAACCCCCCCCACACCCATCTTGCGGGTGTTAGTGGACCCCCCACACACATCCTGTGGGTGGTAGTGAACCCCCCCACACCCCATCCTGTGGGTGGTAGTGAACCCCCCACACCCATCCTGTGGGTGTGGGGGTGCACCCCACCCCTCCTGTGGGCGGCAGGAGACCCTCCCACACCCATCCTGCGGGTGGTAGGGGACCCCACACCCATCCTGTGTGTCGTAGAGGACCCCACCCCTCCTGTGGGTGGTAGAGGACCCAGGTTCACATCCTGCGGGTGGTGGTAGACCCCGCACCCATCCTGCGGGTGGTAAAGAAACCTACACCCATCCAGCGTGTGGTGGTGGACCCCCACACCCATCCTCTGGGTGGTAGAGGACCCCAGACCTCTCCTGCGGATGGTAGAGGACCCCACACCTCTCCTGCGGATGGTAGAGGACCCCACACTAATCCTGCGGGTAGTAGAAAACCCACACCCATCCTGTGGGCGGCAGGAGACCCCCCTACGTCCATCCTGCGGGGTGTAGATGACCCCCACACCCATAGTCTGGGTGGTAGAGGACCCCAGACCCATCCTGCAGATGGTAGAGGACCCCACACCCATCCTGCGTGTAGTAGTGGACCCCGCACCCATCCTGTGGGTGGTAGAGGACCCCACACCCATTCTACAGGTGGTAGTGGACCCCAACACCCATCCGGCGGGTGCAGAGGATGGGTGGAATATGACCCCACACCCATCCTGTGGGTGGTAGAAGACCCCCACACCCATCCTGTGGGTGGTAATGGACATCCACACCCATCCTGCGGGTGGTGGAGGATCCCCCACACCCATCCTGCGGGTGGTACTGGACCCCCACAACCATCCTGTGGATGGTAGAGAAACCTAGTTCACATCCTGCGAATGGTGAAGGACCCCACACCCATCCTGCGGGTGGTGGTGGAACCCAACAACCATCCTGCGGGTGGTAGTGAACCCCCCACACCCATCCTGTGGGTGGTAGAAAACCCATACCCATCCTGTGGGCGGCAGGAGACCCCTACACCCATCCTGCTGGTGGTAGTGGACCCCACTCCCATCCTGCGGGTTGTAGTGGACCCCACTCCCATCCTGCGGGTTGTAGTGGACCCCACTCCCATCCTGCGGGTTGTAGTGGACCCCACTCCCATCCTGTAGGTTGTAGTGGACCCCACACCCATCCTGCGGGTAGTATTGGACCCCCACACCCATCCTGTGAATGGTAGTGGACCCCCACACCCATCCTGTGGGTGGTAGAGGACTGCACTTCCATCCTGTGGGTGGTAGGGGAACCTACTTCACATCCTGCGGGTGGTAGTGGGCCCCCACACCTATCCTTCGAGTGGTAGTGGACCCCACACCCATTCTGCGGGTGGTGGAGGACCCCCACATTCATCCTGCGGGTGGTAGAGGATCCCACACCCATCCTGGGGGGTGGTAGTAGACCCCCACACCCATCCTGCGGGTGGTAGAGGACCCCACACCCAGTCTACGAATGGTAGTGGACCCCCACACCCATGCTGTGGGTGGTAGGGGACCCCACACCCATCCTGTGGGTGGTAGTGAACCCCCCACACCCATCCTGCGGGTGGTAGAGGACCCCACACCCCTCCTACGAATGGTAGAGGACCCCACACCCATCTTGCGGGTGGTAGTGAACCCCCTACACCCATCCTGTGGGTGGTAGTGAACCCCCACACCCATCCTGTGGGTGGTAGTGAACCCCCCACACCCATCCTGTGGGTGGTAGTGGACCCCCACACCCATCCTGCGGGTGGTAGGGGACCCCACACCCATCCTGTGGGCGGCAGGAGACCCCCCCCACACCCATCCTGCGTGTCGTAGAGGACCCCACCCAACCTGTGGGTGGTAGTGGAACCCCATACCCATCCTGTAGGTGTTAGAGGACCGCACATTCATCCTGTGGGTGGTAGAGGAACCTACTTCACATCCTGAGGGTGGTAGTGGACCCCCACTACCAGGTTCCTGAGGGTGGTAGTGGACCCCCACACCTATCCTTCGGGTGGGAGTGGACCCCACACCCATCCTACGAAAGGTAGTGGACCCCCACACCCATGCTGTGGGTGGTAGAGGACCCCACACCCATCCTGTGGGTCGTAGTGAACCCCCCACACCCATCCTGCAGGTGGTAGTGGACCCCCCCACTTGTTCCGAGTAGTTGAATCAACAACAACATTGAAACAACAGCTGAAACAACAATAACATTCCTCATCACAATCGACTTGAGAATGCTCCAGGATGGACCAAAACGTCGTCGTCCCTTCACCTTCTAGTGTGTGGTCTGGTCAACAACTTATAGCTAGTTTTTTATGTACACTGTGTAATCTTTCATGTAGAATAGGGTAGCAGCACATTGCTATGTATACCTAAGCTTATTAATAATAATAATAATACAAAAATGAGATGAAACATTAGTTGACACAGAATGGAGACGTATTATAACTTTTGTGTAACTATTTTCAGGAAAGAGTTAACTATTTTAGTAAATAGAGTATTTATTCGTCAACAGCTATCATCTTCGCTGACGAATTCACTACAATCTTAATTATTAAACCTTAAAATAATAAAAACTAATAAAATAACGAGCCATAGGTGGTAGCTATGTATACCATAAGTGATATTAATACTGTAATTTGAATAATAGTAATTATTATTAATTATTTAACTTATGACTCAAGTCAACTAAATTATTTTATTTTTTTATTTTTGGAATATTTCTGCCCTCAGGCTGCTCAGAAGCAACCAGAGATGGTAATCAATTGCATCCTTACGAACAAATGATTTAGCTAAATTTGGAGCACTCTGTGCCCAGTCCCACAAGTTCTCCATGCTGTCCTCAGTGCTCAGTCCCTCAAGGTCTCCGAGCCATCCTCTGTGCTCAGTCTCACAAGGTCTCTGCTCAGTCCCACAAGGTCTCTGTGCCGTCCTGTGCTCAGTCCCACAAGGTCTCCGTGCCGTCCCTTACTCAGTCCCACAAGGTCTCCATACTGTCCTGTGCTCAGTCCCACAAGATCTCCGTACCATCCTCTGTGCTCAGTCCCTTAAGGTCTCCGTGCCATCTTCTGTGTTCCAGAAGGTCTCTGTGCCGTCCTCTGTGCTCAGTCCCACAAGGTCTCCGTGCTGTCCTCTGTGCTCAGTCCCACAAGGTCTCCGTGCCATCCTCTGTGCTCAGTTCCACAAGATCTGTGCTCAGTCCCACAAGGTCTCCGTGCCGTCCTCTGTCCCACAAGGTCTCCGTGCCATCCTCTGTGCTCAGTTCCACAAGATCTGTGCTCAGTCCCACAAGGTCTCCGTGCCATCCTCTGTGCTCAGTTCCACAAGGTCTCCGTGCCGTCTTCTGTGTTCTAGAAGGTCTCTGTGCTGTCCTCTGTGCTCAGTCCCACAAGATCCCTGTGCTCAGTCCCACAAGGTCTCCGTGCCGTCCTCTGTGCTCAGTCCCACAAGGTCTCCGTGCCATCCTCTGTGCTCAGTTCCATATGGTCTCCGTGCCATCCTGTGCTCAACAAGATCGAATTACTGACCATTCCCAGGATGCACAAGCTGTATAATAAATTGACTGCTTTGGTAATTATTAATTAATTTTTCACATACATATTACCCAATACCCATCGGCTCTTTGAGGTTGTGGTGCAGAGTACCTGTGGTGGTGCAGAGTACATGTGCGGGTACAGAGTACATGTGGGGGGTTACAGAGTACATGTGGGGGGTTACGGAGTACATGTGGGGGGTTACAGAGTACATGTGGGGGGTTACGGAGTACATGTTTATTTTTTTATTTTATTTATTATAACTTTTATTATATATATATATACAAGAAAATACAATGGGTTTGTGAGGATACATAGCATGTTGTTTAGAAGTATCCCAGTCACTGATGGGTGCCCCTCCTAGTAGGGGTTATAAATCAATGGAACTGCCTGCCTTCCATAGCTGTAAATGCTAAGACCTTACTTAAGTTTGAAATCCAGACAGAAAAAAGACACAGGCTTCCTGTCCCTCAGTTGGGTCAGGTAAATATGATTATTTAATTTTAAAATGTTGTGTGTGGGAGTAAACAAAATAGCCACAGCTTAGGGATTAAATTTAATTGCAGGTACATAACAATTGAAGGCAGATTAGACTTCTTCAGTAATTGGTCATGGAAAAACAAATCACTGCCAAAATTACATCTTCCAATTACCGCATCTCCAATATTGCATCATAATATAGTATTGGACAGGAAAGCAGTGCATGGTTATTGTGCCAACGTACGTTTCTAGACACGTCATGCTAATCCATGTATACATTTCTTTAAAAGATCTTTTGAATTAAATAAGTTCTAGGGCCTAAACTATAAAAATCCAATATGAAAAGAAAGCATTTTTTATGGCCATGTTTGGAGAATAAAGACATTTTTGGTGTTAATGACTTGCCTCATAAACAAACTTTCAAGAATCTATGATTTAACCATGTTGAACAAAAAAAAAAAAATTTTACACTAACTTCTTTCATACAATCAGTGTACTTTATGCAGTATAATTTATGGTAAATATTTAATAAAGCATCAAGTTAATGAATTCCCCCTGTTCTTGGGTCCCCAGTGACTTTCCAGAACTTATGCACTGATGGTACCCCGAGGTCAATAGGCTCTTTTACAACAAGAGGGTTACAACAACTCAACTTTCCCATCACCAGATGGCACCAATAAATCACCAATGTTTGGCACTGCTCATCCCTCCACTCTCGAGCCCAATCAAATCTCTGGACCTGCAGGGAATAGGGGAGCCCCAGAAACGGGGCATTTAGTTGTCCCATTCTTGATTACTATATTTTTGGTGTAGCCTTCAGTAACTCCCCAGATCATTTTTTCCATGGCACCTCAAAAGCAGAGACAGACAAGATACATCCAACTGCTTGAGTGTAAAGCAGCACTAGAAACCTCAGGACAGAACACAACTGTACACACATTAAAAAGAAAAGCTGCCAGTGCAGTAAATTGAGAGGTTATGAAGCCGATTGGCCACTGCTGAAGACAAACCAAGGAAAGGAACACAGAAGGTGGGAGGGACTAAGGGTAAAAGAACAGGAGCTATTACACTGGAAGCTTGACTCACACACAGAATCTGCAAATGACAGCTACTGGATAAATAAGAATAACCAAGCCACAGATTTGAGCTCTTAGAAAAGAAGTAGTCATTCATGGCAAAGGAAGAGGCACCTGTAACTAACAAACTTGAAATACCACAACAAAAGAACAAGCCCTACAATAATGGAGGGCATCATATGACTGCCTGACAACACCCAAGCAGATGGTAACTAGAAACCCAATGGCTATAGTGAAAGGCATTACAGTACTCAAAAATGAAGATGAGCAACAACTCTGACTAAAAATTCTCACAGTTTGAGGACAGAAGGCCCAAACTTGGATGACAAAAAGGCAACAATAATGAAGAACTTGGCCAAAGACAACACTGAGACAACAAGAGAAGTTAGTAGATACAGACCCCTAAAGAGAGAGTTAAAAAGAAAAAAAAACCTTGTTGGAACAAATGTGTGAGAAGGGCTGGGAAACAGATGTGAACTGCTCACAAAGAAGGCAGGAGAATGATAAGACAAATCTTATCTGGAAGGTACAGAATGAACCACTGGAACAAGCCCCAGGTGAAGTGTCCCCCCCAAATTCCCCATGCAGTTCAAAATGGACCCATAACTACTAGAAACTGGCGACTCCATGTCAAGACAAAATGATGCATCTGTGGCCTACCAGATGTAACACAAACCATGGGAAAAATTCCTGTATAACCTACCTGCAGTAAAAGAGCTCAATCATAAGAAAGGTCATTACCCTGTGGATCTGGACTGCCAAGACAAAAACCTGACAAACCAGGAGCGCCGATGTCCTTTCAAGAGAAGGGGAATGAGTAAGGCCTGCTTTCTGCAAACAAACCCACAGGAAAGCAAGCCAGCAGAAAAAATAGATAAGTGCACAGAAGTGCAAACAAGGGGGAACAGCTTCTATGCCATTGCACCAAACTATGCATGTATTGCAACTAATTAGGGATGTGCAAATACATCCCTAACTGGGAAGGCAACAACTAGGGACAAAACTCCAGTCCCAAAAAAGAAGTGTCCTTAAATAACTTAAAAGACATCATTGGAGAGTACAAAAGAACTGTTCTCTTGGAATCCCAAATCAATGTCAACTCTGTCCAAAAGTAGGGATTAAACAAAAAAGGAATAGGAAATTCCAAAACTTGCATAGGAAGCCATGTTTGGTAGCATCTGACAACAGAACCTTGGCCAGAAGACACACTGAAATCAAAGACCCCAAACCGAACATACATCGAGAAAAGTCAAAATCAGCACATCTCCACAAAGATGAACCTTGAACATCAACCACAAAGTCTATAAAAATTTGTGTTGACAAAACATTAAACTGGAAACCTAGTCCAGACAACTGAATGGGCCAAGGTATTTGGAAATTGTTATAGAGAAACCAAGGAAGCATAAACTGACGAGTGCAGAAACAAAATTCCTACACTTTAAGACAGACTAACATAAGGGTATGTCGAAAATCTGACACATAACATACTAATATACTAACTTGTAACCATCATAAGATGTTACTTTACATTAGTTAGACATTAAAAGAAAAGAGAATGGGAGATTCTGTAACGTCCCGTCACAACAAACATTTAAGATCCACAAGTATCCTGTAAACAAAAGTCTAGTTATTAAAATTAATAAAAAAGTATTCACTATGACTGGATCTAATATAATTATAAATAAAAGTATAGTCTACCTCCCTAAGTCAATAAGACAAAGAATTTGGAAAAAAAACCTTGGGGGAGACTGCTCCGAGAAGGAGCAGCCGAGACACAAATTGTAAACAAAACAGAGAGGACTCCTCGTGGTTTTTTTGTGACATGCACTACCTCAAAGGCTCAAAATTAGAAGTCGACCAAAGGTGAAAGTGCCACAGAGACCTCACTAACAACAGGAGTACCTTTATACCCGGTTTGAATTAATATCTGTTTAGAAGGCCTGATAACATTAGATATTCATCTCGGTTATTATAAGGGCAAAGCCCAAACAAAGAGTAAGCCTAGTCTCATTATCAAAACAATACAAATTTCATGTCACACCTGTACTTTATATGTTATTGTCAGTTGTTATAGTGTCATTATTTGGCATTATTTAAAACATTGTGATCCATGAGACAT
Organism: Procambarus clarkii; assembly: GCF_040958095.1. Classification (NCBI taxonomy): domain Eukaryota; kingdom Metazoa; phylum Arthropoda; class Malacostraca; order Decapoda; family Cambaridae; genus Procambarus; species Procambarus clarkii. Next base: position 18,409,022 of record NC_091156.1, read on the forward strand.
CAGTTGAGCTGTTACACCTGCAGGATACTGAACAGACGCCTTACAAGCTCTGGCTGCCCCAACAGCTGCAATTAACAGAGCTAGCCGCCATTAACAGGACCAGACGGTCCACATGTGGCATATCAAAGTCTGATGTTTAAGGACCAGCTCTCACACTGCTAAATCAGGCCATAACAACAAAACCTGCTAAGACATAACAGTTATAATTAACCCAATCTTAGCTATTATGCTAATCCATTTACAATATAACATTATAATTTTACAATAGTACTAACAAACATACTGTAGTTTATTATAACCACCGATTGTGGTATAAACTATGTACAATAAAACCCCCTACTTGTGCTCAAGTAAAACATCCAGCAGGATAAATATTAAAATACAGTCCACCTTGAAGTAATAATAAATATCAATTAAAACAAATTCAATATAAATAATTAAAATAAATTAAAAAGCACATTACTGCCTGCTGGGAAATACCCTACAGGGTAAGTCAGAACCACCCACAAAGGCCATCATCACCCATATGACCTGAAAGTAGCCCATACCAAACTGAGGAGAGGCAGTACCACAGAAAAAAAGAAGTCTAACATTGGCTACAGCAGGTGAACCTCACCTCTGTGTATGGATACATAACCTAGCCAAAGCCATTTCACACCATCTATTATGGAGGCAGAAGCAAGGCCAAGGAGTCAGGTTACCCAACCCCTTGGCCTTGACCCCTAAGTGTGTGTAGTTAGTTACCTGTAACCCCAGACTAATGACCCTACCAGCGGTCATAGATTGAGAAATGAATGACTGAATAGAAATCTGAATAAGGAATGCCATTTTTGGAAATAAGACACTGCCTCCTTAACAGCAGTGTCTGTATATTCACTTAAGATAATAGCAACATGGCTAGGAACCCAGCAAAACTCAATTGTCTCAAATCTGCTAGACATAAGAAATGACAATATTGAATTTCGACCACCACAGGATGTATAGGGTTAAATGACTAGAGCCATGAGGGTACTGTGAAAGTCGACCACAATGGCAAAGGAGCATTGATGTCCAGAAAGCAGTTAATGAAGAGCATACAAATTTTGCAGAAAGTTCCACCATAAAGATGCTAGTCTGTGGAGCTAGGCAGCATATACAGGTTTTGTCAGGAAAGACTATGGAGTAGCTGACATTGTTGGCAAGCCATCTGTGAATAGGGCAACAGTCTGAGTGTGAAGAAAAGCATTAAAGGAAGAGGTATAAGCTCCTTTATCATGTAGGTCAAAATCTTGCTAAACTTTGCAAGTTGAACCCTCCAAGGGGGCAAGGATGGAATGATACAAGGAGAGAAAGATTGCAAACATAACTGAGGAAATCTTGCAAGCGAGACATCCATAATAAAAAGGAAGGAAGGAAGGTGGCAAGAGGAAACAGTCAAAATACAGCATAAGTAAGATGCAAGATGTTGCATGGACCATGCAAGGTAGCGAAGGCATTAATGATCACAACGGTCCTATAAAGACAGGATGGCAGTTTTAACATATATGCTCAGGGTAGTGAATGAACAACCTGTATGACAGCTTTACTTAAGAGCACAATAAAATGACACACTACTACTAAAAACAACTGAATCCAGTCACTTAGCATAATAGTCTGTAAATATGGCCGATAGCCAGGCGCCAGGTGAGAGCGAACGGCAGAGTGGTGCCAGAACTTCTGGTTGACTAATAATGCCATCTGGGAAAGCAGCATTTTTTTATATGGTTTGAGTTTTGCTTGGTGTTCACTCATACCAAATATTTCTGTATAGGAGTTTTTTTTTAGAGTTTTTGTGATTCCTCTTGGCTTTCATTTTGGCAGGGTTTTAACTTGGAGCATGGTGCCCTTATGACACCTTGAGCTTTCCTATCTCTAAGGATAGGGGAGTGCAAGATTCTGCTTCCTGCAAACAATGAGTCTTAGATGCCTGGTGATATCTATGATAATATTGACCATGGGGTCCAGTGCATAAGCTCTGGGAAGCCTTTGAGACCACCCCAGAAAAAAATTTAATATACAAATACCTACATGATTGCAGTGCTTTTAATAAACATTGAAATGCTAGGAAGGTGGAGCTGATGCAGTAGTATCTGATAGCAATACATGTTCTGGGCAGTCATGTGGTGATTGTGGCGGTGCAGATGGAACAGTACCCCAAAAGGGAACAGTCAGATGGTGCAGAACAGGATCAGGGAGTATATCTGCTACAAGTCTAGCCAATAGAATATGGACATCTGGTAAACAATGGGCTGGATCTTCTATGAACTGTGTGAAATAGAGAGTATTATTTTATGTTAGACAAATAGGTAAATTACAATACAGTATATTTGCAGTCAGTGATGTAGTGGAAGAGTGCACACACACTGACAAAAATATAGCCATTTAATTAACTCCAAAATTCAACATTCATTGAATAACAATGTAAATATGCATTTTAATATTTTTCACAATTGAAGCCATTCACTTTGGCCCTTGGGCTATGCTCCTGTTTGTAGGAGACAATGCCCTGGTGCACAGGGAATTTTTTTTTTTACGTTGTCCTGCTATTATTAAATTAAAATGCATTCCTAGATCACGGGAAGAAAACAATTCTGGCTGACTTTGTCTATGATGAAGTGAGGATGTCACAATTGATAAGCATTCATGGAGCAATTGCTCAGTGATGATCGCCACAGGCCAGGGGCCAGATTCACGAAAGCACTTACGCAAACACTTACGAACCTGTACATCTTTTCTCAATCTTTGGCGGCTCTGTTTCCAATTATTAAACAGTTAATGAGCTCCGAAGCACCAGGAGGCTGTTTATAACAATAACAACAGTTGAATGGGAAGTTTTCATGCTCATAAACAATTTAATAAATGTAACCAAAGCTGTTAAAGATTGAGAAAAGATGTACACGTTCATAAGTGCTTGCGTAAGTGCTTTCGTGAATCTGGCCCCAGGTGTGGGGAGGGAGTTGTCACGAAGATCTTTTTACTTATTTATTTCAATGCCACCGATTTGGTTTCCTCTGGTTTCTTGCAGTAAAATTGAATAGTGTCAGTTGAGAAATTTATCTAATAAAATATGTGGAACATCTGTACAATATGTTCAAATATGCATGTCACTTTTATGTCACTAACATGCGCACAATATTATGTTCTTTGAACATTAAAACACACAGTTTTTGCTATTAGTATACTGTATATACACGTTATATATAGCTACATTTTTATGCACCATTGCAAACCACTAAGAAGTTCTGGTGGATGTAATAACTTTTTAATGCTTTTACTATTGTTTTTCATGTACAATGATGTACTGGGTTGTCAATAATGTTATTTGTATCATAGCATGTGTAGAACATATGCATGCACATATACAGTATATTCATGTCACTAACATGTTCACAATATCATTGTTGAATAATAAAACATACTGTTTTTGCCGTTATTACACTGTATATAAATGTTATATATATAACTATCTACATTTTAATGCACATAAAAAAAACCCACTAAGCAGTTTGGGTGGGTGTGGTAATTTTATAAGCCATGTACAGCATAGCACCACATGCTAGTTATTTGCCGACGGCACCCGACACGGCAAAAGGCCTCCCAATATACTCCGCACATTACTAGCTTTAGCCACAACACTGCTATTTTAACAGAATCCTGGTCACTAAATCCTGAATATGAATCATTTCCCACAAGTTTCATGATGTATAGACCCACGAAACTATGGCTGTGTGCTGCAGAAGTCTGTCTTATGCTATGAACCTCGTAACCAGCATTGGGTTCACCGTTATCTGATCCTTGTACATAGCTTTTAATCACAATTAGGATGTTCTATGACACCATCATTGGTAACAAATTGCAGTTACTTATTTATTTCATCATTAAGTGATGCACATGAGCTGCATGTACTACTCATGGTTGCCCTCTCAGTACTGAGGCTCTTGCACATAGGAGGGGTTGCCTGTGACTTTTCTCCAAGATAATGTCTGTATACTGGAGGCCTGAAGAAGCAGATGTGAGCCCTGTGTACCTGCGGGAGTTTTAAATCTTGTACAGTACTTTAAAACTTCCCCAGCCATGTTACACAGTTTATGGATAATTAGCGAGATCATCCCCAGCTGTGTTGCACAGTGGAAGGGATAAAAAAAAAGAAAAGGCACATGTTGGAGAAAGACATGTGGGCATGGGGATAAGTCTATTCCCATGCCCACGACGTTCGTAAGTTTGCTGCGCTTGCTGCCGTCTTCAGTAACATGTCTAGGACTGACATTCAGGCACTGGGTTTTTGGCAGTCGAACAGGGTCCTGGCTGCTTGTTACCTGGTGAATGTTCCTGGGCCTAGTTAGACCTGTGTTGCTTTGGGTCGGCGGTTGCAGCCAGCTGTCTCTACTTCGTGTTGAGGAGCGAGCAGCGACTGCCTCCTGGGCAAGTCCTTCTTGTTTTCGTTTTTTGGTAAATAACTCTGGGAAGCCGTAGGGGGCAACACCCCCCCATAACTTGAAAACCAGCATTAAATGTAATGAAACACCATTTTCTGGGTGAAACCCGGAGGCTCCCAGGCAACCGTCTCTCCCTCCTGCTGGCGTTTTTTTGCGTGTTTTTTATATCCAGCCTCAGAACTAGGGTTTGGGTAGCAGGCATGAGGGGTCTGGAGTTCCCCCTTCCCCCTCCCAGGGAGGGGAGGAGCTGCACAGACAGCAGGGCAGCGACATGGTGACATCATACTCATTTGCTCATTTTTGTTTGGGGAGTTCTGTCCACTAGTTTGGCTTTCAGAAGCAATTTCTTAATCAAAATAGGGGTTTGTTTTGGGGCGCTTACCTTTCTGGGTGCCTGACCCGGTCGATGTCAGATATAGAATGCTTCCAACCATGTGGGGGTTTCTATAGGCCATTGCTCCTTGTGCCTCTCTGAGGGGGCAAGGTTCTGGATCGTGGTCCCCGGAAGGCCTAAGAACTCTATTCACATGACTTATGCCAAAGTCTATTATAGCAATATCAGGCTGGATAGTTCTGGGGAGCTGTAGGGGCTTCCCCAAGAAAAGAACCATAGTATCCCTATGAGGATATTGAAAAGATATAATGTTAACAGGCTGTTTCAAGATGTCTGTAAAGGAATACTTTAAATAATCTTCTACCTGAAAGTATTATGAATGCATGACAAATAACAAGGGTACCTGTATGGCTTGTGTTAGAGGGTGAGCAAGCCCAGCATATGATGCGTTCGTACGTAAACTTCTTAGCTGCTCTAGGGTGCAAGTCTCGCTTCCAACACTGCTTTGGCTACCATCAACATCACTGGTGAAGTATATCAAAATATATTATTCTTATTAAGGAATTTAGGTCTTGCATCTAGGGCTGTCTATAATATCTAAGATTACTTATACACATTATTCGACACAAAAATGCTCTTTATGACAAGAATCTTATTATTGTATATTAAATATACTGTATGCTGCATAATTATTTAATATTAGTATACTAACTGGACTAACTATTAACTAACTTATAACTAACTATTATACTAACTAAGACTAACTTATACTAACTATTAGTATAACTAACTGGGGGGAGCCGGTCGGCCGAGCGGACAGCACACTGGACTTGTGATCCTGTGGTCCTGGGTTCGATCCCAGGCGCCGGCGAGAAACAATGGGCAGAGTTTCTTTCACCCTATGCCCCTGTTACCTAGCAGTAAAATAGGTACCTGGGTGTTAGTCAGCTGTCACGGGCTGCTTCCTGGGGGTGGAGGCCTGGTCAAGGACCGGGCCGCAGGGACACTAAAAAGCCCCGAAATCATCTCAAGATAACCTCAAGATAACTGCTTAATACAGTACATACTTGTTTTTGTAATTAAACTTCCCTCAATTAATATTAGAAAGATGAGGCACAAGAGATGATACATACCTATGGGTGTGTAATGGGTGTGTTCGAAATACCCCTTCTCTAGGCATTTGCAATTTTAAGAAGGTGCCAAGAGTGCGGCAAAGAAGACGAACTCCAGCTGACAGTGGGGATTGGCGTCCCAGTCCTATAGCTGCCAAAATACCAGTAGTTGCACGATCCTCAGCCCAAAGTGCCAACTGAGAGGTAAGAGCTTGGCAATGCTGCCACACTGGCTCTGTGGTTCCTTTCTCTTGTAGTAAGTGAGTCATTATCTTCAATACTTCACTAAGTAGAAGAACGAGTCCATTTTCCATTTCAGCACTGTTGCATACAAGAAGGACTTAAACCGCTGAACAAGATAATGTGAGAGATGATGTAATACAGTCATGGATAAGACGAAAAACTGCGATGGCAGTTGGAAACTCAACTATAAATAAAACTTGGTAGTGTTTTGTTCCTAGATAACTTTAGAGTGCCAAATTGGAAAATCAAAACATTCCATACTTCCATTCATAATAAGTCATGACAGCTTGTTTCAGTTAGGAATCCATGTACCTTTTTTTTACATGGACAAATTAAATAAATTGTAGTACACAAAAAATGATTATAGTACTGTATATGCTAAATACAGTAGAATGATGTAGTTTGAAATTTCTTTTATCAAATGCTTACTCCTTTTTACTCATTTACACATGCTGTTCTATGATGGGGTTGTATACAATATCCATTATATATTGCAGCATCAAAAATCTTACTTATTAAAGGATAAACAGAAATTACTACAAATACAGTATATGATTAGGTGTGGGCAGCAACGCTTATACAGTATCTGGAGTTTACCAGAAGTCATGACAGGTAACTCCACAGCTTATAACAGGTAAACTCCAGCTTATACAGTACCTGGAGTTTACAAGGTATTGTATTAGTGAACATTACCTGCTTATCACATGATATGCTAAGCTCCACTCACTCAGAATGAGCATGATCTAAACAGTATGTCACATTATGATGCAAATATATGTTTAGTGAAAATTAGCAAGAGTCATATTGCATCGTGGAAATGTGGGACTCTGGTTAGTCAGATGACATATTTTCATCAGAACATGATTGAATTAATTATTAGATTGGGTTTAGGATGCACTGTAGATTCATGTAATAAATCACAAATGCTTACATGTCTCAGTTTGGTACCTTTATTATAAGTACTGTACAGCATTAGTGTCTCATAATAATACAAGCTTTGAAAAGCATTGGCAATATGAGGTGAAGCTAAGAATATATCTAGAGAAATATGATAACTAAAGATGATACAAGTTCATGGTAGTGCTTCCAAAAAACCAGCATTGAATGTAATGAAACACCATTTTCTGGGCAAAACCCGAAGGATTTTCCCCCCAGAAATATTATCAGACCAAATATATTAGACTACTGAAGGGTGAAATATACTCACTTGAGTGTTAGAGTTTCCAACATTTCACACAGAAAAGTCAAAAGCAAGAGGAGGTCTCCACATCCAAGCGTGTGCTGTCTCCGCCAGCAAGTGTGGGCATAGACCACAAGCAAATGACATTCCTGAAGGATATATCAAAATGGAATTAGTATTTTAGAGTATAACTAAAAATCTGCATTGTACCAAATTAGTAAATGCATATCTATACTGTTACAATTACATACAATTGCATTTGAAATACCACAGCTTACAGTACAGCACTGTATATATTTTTGACAAGTTGTTTTTACTTTAATGAAGTTCTTAAACTTTTTAATGACAGCCTTGGCTGCACGAGTCCCCTCTGTAGTGTGCATCTCTAACCACTCGACGGGACACTTTCCCTATTTATTTACAATGCACTTTCCCTATTTATTTACAATGGCACTTCTTCTACAGCGTTCTTTTATGTTGCAGGGAACTTTCATCCTCATCTTGTGTATTTACCTTCATACCACTATTTCTCATTTCTTTTTGGCAGTGATATTTTCTGCAATTTTCCAAGTTCAAAATTTGTATCATTGATAGTTATTTATGCACATTTAAAATTCTTTATAATTTTGAGCACACACCTACCATATTATAAGACAAATTACCAACTAAACTTTGTAGTTTATTCTGTGCACTATAAATACAGCACTATACAGAATCTAATTCTAGAAAAATACTAATTTCCATTCGTTCCTCTATTAATGAATTCATTAAAAATGTCCTCCTCTTTTACCAGTACAGCCGTATCTTTTCTAGTACAATAATTTCCTATAAGGTAAAACTGTCAGTATTTGCAGCTCACTAAATTATTTGTGTTCAAATGTATTTAAAATATAGTATATTTCATTAATGTGGGCACTAGTGAATGGAAAAAAAGGAGACCCCCACTCACACTCATGGGGTCGGCAGTTCGAGTCTTCTAGTACCAATGTGAATGAAATGTTTTTATTTCCCCGATAATGTGATTGACAATTTAAAATACAGTACTAATACCTTTATGGAAAAATTATGGCATGTATAACAAGAGGAGCTGTTTATAACTTGACCTAACAATCAAGTCTGTATCTGCAATATGTATTGAGATAGTTATCAAAAGGTTTCCACGAAAGAGCCTTAATAACTTCATGTTGTGTTAAGCTCATATCTAAGATACTTATTAAAATAAAATATGTGTAAAAAGGGTACTGATATGGCAAATATATATCTAATTCTCAAAGGACAAAGCTGTATCATAAATAGAAATATACAAATGTGTCATAACTAGAAATATAGAAAATATTTAAAGTGTGTATTAAATACTCTAAAATTAACATACATCTTGAATAAAGATTTAATGTCTAGCACATTTTCTAACTGATTAAGACATATGATAAAATTTTATTATACGAATAAAAGATTTGAAAACATTCTACCTGTGCAGCCAGGTTTAGCATAGCTGTTGGGTTGGTTAGAGGAAATGACAACACGGACACAACACGTTCCCATGTGACTTCTCTTTCCCAGCCAGACCAATCTGAAATTAACATATGATAAACAGTGTGTATTAACCATCTACAGATGTTTCATATATGCAGGTACATGTACAGTACTATACAGTAGTTTATATGGTCAGATATGAGACAAAGTACTTCATTATGTCAAAGGTGAGCCATAAAACTAAGCAATTCATAGCAAGTTACTTTTAATTCTTATGAATTCTCAATTGAATATATAGTAGTAATTGCCAGCTTACCTGCATGTCTGAAGAGAGCAGTCAGACCAGCTTGTAGGATGGGATTTCGATGCTTAAGGTGGAGGACAGTTCGGGAAGCTGATGCAAGAAGAGGCAAAAGCAATCCTGGAGAAGGATGGTGTTCATCTAGCAGCCAAGTTACTACAGCTGAACTTGCAAGTTCTTGAAGAGCTGCTGATGATGCTCCACCACTAACAAGAGCCAAAACTTCTGTACTCAACGCACCTCCCTCACTCCACTGCTGATCTTTGGGTACAGCTGAATCATACACAATATTTATATATAAACCTATTTTCAAAGATTATTTTATTTATATAGTAAAGAAACAATCATTGGAAAACTTACTTTATCGCCTGAAGAAGCTGATGTGAGCCTGGCGTACCCATGGGAGTGTCTTAATCTTACGCTATACCCTAATACTTCATATGATGGGATGCACAGTCTGAGCATAATTACTCACCCCATCATATGATGGAATGTGCAGTCTGAGCATAATTACTCACCCCATTATATGATGGGATGCACAGTCTGAGCATAATTACTCACCCCATCATATAATGGTATGCACAGTCTGAGCATAATTACTCACCCCATCATATGTGCAGCTTAAGGTTTAAATAAGTGTGAAGTAGTGTAGTTCCAGAGGAGTAGAACAGGCTAGCAAGCCCCCATCAGATCAATGATGATTATTTACAGGCATGGGCTGCCAGGTAAATGAGGAGACTAGGGAGCTCTATGTCTCAAGAACACAATATACAGTACAGTATGGTCACAGACATGGGTACACAACACATGTGATAGCTAAATGTGTTTGCTCTCAGAAATGCCATAAGGAATTCTCGTATCTTGTAGGATGATGATGATGGGGGAAATACAAGTCACCTGGTCACAGAATACAAGTAAATTATATCCGCACAGTCTCTTTAAAACTCGGCCTTATCTAATCACAGTCTATGGTTGAAGGAATTTGTCCTCGCATGCAATCTAACAAACAATGCAAACAAGAAGTCAAAACAGGTTTTAGACTGTTTAATGTTTCACAGGTTGTATGTACACACACACACACGCATGTAGATATGGTAGGCAGTGACATTATAGGGTAGGCAGCAAGAGCATGTAACAAAAGTGGTGCAAGCTGTCCAAGGTTAGTGGAATAGGCAGTGCTTGGTGAAGTGATGAGAGTTGTCCAACTGTAGTCTTGTCATAGATATTCTAAATAAAAGTGGCCTATAGTCCTGGGTTGACTGACAGAGGTGGCAGTGATGTGTAGGCAGGAGTGTAAATAGCCAGGTGTCAGTGGTCTGGTTGCTATAGATTTACAGGAAATGGTTGCTCCTATCTTCAACCAAGTGATGTTACAGCTAGGATAAAATAATTTTCTGAATAAATAAATAGACCTGCCAACCTCATAAAAGTGAGAAATATTGTAATGATGTATACTTTGGAATATCATTATTCTATTTCTCACTTTTATGAGGTTACCAGGCATTTGTTATCAGATAAACTTTCTCCTATATATTTATTCAGAAAATTATTTTATCCAAGCTGTAACATCACTTGGTTGTTTGCGCTACAATATATATTTTACCATTCAAATTTATCACTACATACTATATATTTATTTAAAACATATTCATCATAATACATGTACAAAATAAGATGGATTTTGTTCATGTTTATACAAACAAATGTGCTGGATGAAACCTAACAAGAACAACTGGGGTACTGACTGGTAATAAGAGTATTCTCCATATGGGTAAGAAGTCCATGGATGGTGGCAGCAAAAACATGCGGCTTAGCAGAGAGTAGGACCTTGTGTCGAGCAGCAGCTGAGGTCAGCAGTCGTACCAGAGCCCGAACTAGTAGACCACGTTTGGCGGCTGTGTCTTGGTGAAATGAAGACGTGTCTGGTGTATAGCCTGCTGCACGATGAAGAACACTGGTGGACACAATAATTATATAGGAGTATCACGTAGGCACTACTTAGCAAGTAACATACATTAATACAAATAAATTTAGGAACACGTGAAGTATTAACTAATTTATGAATGTCTTATGTCCACTACAAATGACTAAGTTACAAACTATTTTTTACAATACGAAAATCTAATCTCCACTACAAGTCTTATAAGTACAGTATTGTAAAACTTTCTCCACAACGGAAGTGTTACATTCAATAAAAATGCAATATTTCACCTCGTTCTCGCAATTGGATGAGCAAATTATAAGTGCTTGCCTAACTAGAAGTGTTGAAACCTTGGCAACCCACCTAACCTACCAAGGTCAATGCTCATTAGTCAGAGGAAGTATGTATAATATTAGGGTGTTTTTCTTTCACTAAAGTACTGGCATTTTAATGCTGTGGTTATGGCCTCAAAATTATGGTGCATTAAGTGTGAGCATAGGTTACGTATTTACACCAAACCATTCATATCTGCACTGTACTGTAATAAGAAGCAAATCTCAATAATGCAAGTTACACCTCAATTACAAAGGGTCTCTCTTTCACAATGTACAGTTTATTACTATTATGTAATAATACCGAAACGCTATGCGTACTAGTGGCTTTAGGTATTGTATATACTACCTCTATCTATAAATCAAACAATGTTTGTACTGTAACTCTGCATCTATGTATGTACTTTTCCTAAATAAATTATTATTATTATTATTATTATTATTATTATTATTATTATAATACTTGTGGGCAGTTTTACAAGTTATTTTCTACTCTAGACCTGTCATGATGTCAGGTTTACCTGGTGACAACCTGATAAGTGAAGCTATTATACTGGACACAGCATGCAGGCCCTCGTACAAATTACAATTTGGCTGATTTTCTGCAGAAGGCCGTCTAGTTTCTTCTTGACACATTCAACCTTTGTTATTACACTACTGTATTTCTTTTACTGTTCAGTATTTACTCTACATTGGATTTGTTTTGTACTTCCTGCAGTATCTCTCATTATAGTAAATTATTTCATTCTTCATATCACAACCCAAACTTTGAGGATTTTTCACAACTTTATGAGTTTTATAGAGCAGTGGTATGTGTTGACTGCTTGCAACCAGGAGTTCTGGGTTAAATTTCCAGGCAAGACAGAAGAGACATGATCACAACATTAAATATTCTGAGAGAAAGTGGCTAGGCACATTGCTCCAGATGAGAGGACACAAGTTGAAACTGAAAACACAAATTAGTCAGGGAGAAGTAACAAAGTACTCCTTCATTGTGTTATTAGCATGCTCACATGGTATGATCTACAGAGGCAGTTAGGGCTTATTCTATTTACAGTTTTATAGAAAAACAGTCATAGTCACAGGAAATTTAAAGAATCATTAAACCTGCTTGATGGGGTTCTGGGAGTTCTTCTACTCCCGAGGCCCGGCCTGAGGCATGGCTTGAGAACCATGGCTTGAGAACCATGTTCTCTAAAGTGATACACAGTAATCCCCCATGATATAATCCACTAACTCCAAACAAACATCGGTAGGAACACAAGCCCTGTCATTCTCTTAGAATGCAGAAATGAATTCCAATTAGCAATACTTACTCTATGATGGCAATATCAACGGGGTTACGGTCAGGCAGCGTAAGAACAATACGTGGGTCACAACTCATCACCCACCAATTAACAACACGCTGGAAGCTGTTACCATCAACAAGCCACCATGAGAACATTTCAGCCTCTAACAGCAGTGTTTGTAGTAGTGGTGACTGTAAATGGTAATATACAGAAATTTATTAAAATAAGATTTACATATAGCTACAGCATATGACAAGGGCTAATTTATATCCATGATCAAAATTACAAAGTTCCTATTCACCAGGTACACTTAAATTCTATACCTTTTCAAGGCCTTTCATAGTAAAATGAGAAGGTATACACAGTTCCAAAATCACTTGTTTAACACTTTCGCGCTATCTGGACGCGCCGGCGCGTTCGGTTTCGTCTAACGTAAACGCATAGTGGACATAAAGTTATGTCTACTTTTAAAATATTTGTATAAAATTCAATTTTTATCCGATTTACTTTGGGTTTGTTTCAAACTGCGCGCTATGAGGCTCTCTTTCTCACCACTAGGCTGCATGGTACAATAAGTTCATGAAAGGTGTGGATAACTTCGATCAAATGGTATTTTGTCCCAAACGGGTTGCAGGTGGGTGACTTTAGCCGTTTATACTGGTAATTCTTCCCCCATATCATGTATTATATGCAAAGTCTGTTTAGGGAATTTTATTCCGATCAATATAAAACCAAAAATAACTGTGTGCAACAAGTATAATCTTGACAAACATAACAAAAGTAAAAATATTTCGTGTGTGTTTGACGCTCACTGATATGTTCCAGCGTTGTTTTATATTTGTCGCTATTCTAACTTACGCTTTGTTGATATTTTTTACCTATGGGCACATAGAACATTCTATTGCGAACACATTGACATAAAAATGAATGACGTACATAGAAAATTAATGTCATGAGAGTGAAATAAGTATAAACTTTCAAAGCGCCGTGCGTCGTCCCGTCACCGATACCGGGAAACAATTTCACCACTTCCCACACTCTTGCGGGCGGGCTGCATCATTATTCTACGCTTATATTCATATCACCGTGTTGGGAATTTCATTGCGAGTCCATTGATACCAAAATTAACGCTGTAGAACAAGTGTGGAGGTGATTACAATCCCAAGAGTAAAAACATTTTGTTGCTGATGGGCGCTCACGGCGAGTCATCTACGTAGTTATTTATTTGATGCTGGTATCCCTATATGTTTCGTGACTTATTTTACTAATGTTCTTCTAGAGAATTTTATTGCGAACACGTTGGTACCAAAATGAAATACGTAGCATGAGAACTAAGGTCAGAAGAGTAAAAAGAGTATACACATTTTTGTTTTTACGCTTAAGCGATAAAAACGCAGCGCGCACATTCGGTTGGCTGAGTGACCTTTGCGGAGAGCGCGAAAGTGATTTTGGAACTGATTTTGGAAATTTTAATTAGTTTTATAGGTTTAATATAAAACCTATAAAAAAAGGCATAGCCTAAAATAATTACAAAAATAAAAACCTATAAAGTTGACCGCCAAGTGCCAAAACAGAACTGTAAACATAATGCACAGTAACTCAGCCAAACATCTCTCAATGTGAGCTACAATGAATTTGAATACAAGCTAAATAAAAAGATTAGAAATTATGGAACGAGGAAATATTTGAATGTATGAAATTCCTTAAAATGCCTTGCATACATCTTTAGCTCAAAAGGGAAAGTCATACAAAAACCAAGTGTTGAATGTAATGAAATTACCTCTTTCTGGTAGAGCCCGAGTGGTTCTCTGAAACTATCTTGCTGGGATTTCTAAACTACAGGGGGGTCACATCAGTCAGTGGAGTTCTGTTTGGCCTATCAGGGATCAGAGCCAGAACCTTGTCACTTCCTCACAGAGACCAAGGGAATGAGTGAATCTACCATCCCTCTGGGAAAGCATCCAGAAAGTCAGCAACACTTTACATATAATGGGAAAGTTCAAGGAAAATGAAGCCTCGAAGCTGACAAACAAGTCCCAAATCCCCTTGATCAGTTCTGGTGCTGATGAATAAGAAATTACAGTAATCGAAATAATTGGGGAGACAAAATCCTCAGGGAAGAGGAAAGGCAAAAAAACCAGCATTGAATGTAATGAAACGCCATTTTCTGGGTGAGACCCGGAGGCTTCCTGGAGCTTACTAGGCTGATATGCTAATGTCAGACTTTGGCATCAGTCATGTGAATGGAGTTCTATGGGCCTACCGGGGACCACGAGCCAGAACCTGGCACCTTCAGAAGAGGCAAGGGGAGCAATGGCATATAGAAACCCCCGTGTGGTTGGAAGCATTCTACGTCTGCCATTGACTGGGTCAGGCACCCAGAAAGGTAAGCGTCCCAAAACAAACCCCTATTCTGGTGAAAATTGCTACCACAGGCCGAACAAGTGGATAGAACTCCCCTAAAATAAACGAGCAAACAATCATGACGTCACACGTCGCCGCCCCGCTGTCTATCTAATAGACCACCGTGAAACAATCCAAGTGAAAGTGGAGAGCAGATGTACACACAGTACCGATACACCAAAGAGAGTGACTCTTCACGAAAGATAGTAACTACCAAGTACAATCGGTTACACCAATTATAGGTACACGCACTCAGCCACTTTCTTTATTTACACACCTATGAATGTTCAACAAGTCTTTTAAGTCTGGAACATTTATAAATACAAGAATGACTAGCAAAATATAACTTCAGTCAAATTAAAAAACAATATAAAACGTTAATACTTAATTCAAATAAAAACTTGCCTGTCTTATACTAGGTTCCATAGATATCCTCACAAGAAGGTTCAGGAGGCATGTGTGCATCTTAGCTGCAGGCTGCGAAGAATCGCAAATGTCTATGTGGGTAGGATTTGCCTCTTGACTGCTGTCTTTGCTGTTAAAAATAAAAAAATAATTATAAATCCATACACACCAATGAATAAATCAATTAAAACATTACTAGACTAGATATTTTGAGAACACTAAAGGTTGTAAAAGTCTAATGAAACTTCCTTACAAAATATTGTATCATCTATTACCGCGCTGCACAATAGATGGAAGAGTGTGCAAGTTGTTGCTGATGCACATGTCGTACCTTATGGTGAGAACTGCCTGTACCAAGAATCTATTCATTGAATCAAAATGTCAACCAAAGTATCACTGGGCTGTTTTTGTACTGTCTCAGAGAAGCAGAATTAGTAATCTGACCCTGTGGAATAAACTAGGAGTGTCTCAGGTCTTTGGTAAACAATGTGTCACACACTGCAACAATAATTACTTTCTTCCATGTATAATGCACCAATGTAGAGATAATGCAATACCCTTTGAGAGACTTTAGTTACCAGACATCAAGTCTCTGACAAGATACTGCACTTCACTTTAATAACTAGTAGCATTTTCAAAATGTACAATATACTATTTAGTCCAGAAACATAACGTTCACACCTCAAGTGATCAAAAGGGTCAGGACCAGCTGATGCCCAGATAACCAGAATTGTATTTTACACATAATCAAGCTGAACACTAAGGTAGTGTGCTTCCTGGCAAGTGATTACTGAAGTGCTTGAAAATAGATACACTAATAAAATAACAGAATAATAAAGGAACGCATATGTCACAATGAATGTGGAACAGGATACTGGAAATTAAAAGTTTTTTGTATTTATTTATACCTGTATACACAAGAATCTTACATTCTTGTTGAGCCACTTGCATGCATAGTGTTTCAGGCAAGTCCTTAATCCTAATTTTACCCTGGAATATGACCCACCAAATTGTTTAATAACCAGGTACCCATTCACTGCTGGGTGAACAGAGGCTACCGTCAAGGATTGGCACCCCAGTCAATCCTCCCCTGACCAGGATACGAATCAAGGCCAAAGCGCTCACGAAACGTCAGGCGAGTGTGTCACCACTTTACCATGGGGACTACAGACTTTAGAGTTTAGTTTAACTCTAAACAGTGTAGCTTTAGGATATATTTTGTTTAGTAGGGGTAACAAATATTAAAATGTACAAACAGTTTGCGAGAAAAAATTATATTCAATACTTGTACACAACATACCCCAATACATGAATACAGGAAATTAGGAATAAATACAGAAAAAAGAACATGGGTTTGGGCTCACTTTTTGTAAGCTCAGATATGTCAACACTCCTTATGAGGGGAGCAGCCCAAGGGACCTCAGTTGCTCAATCAAGAACCATTATGACAAGACCAACTTAGACATCTATTCCTCACTATTGGAAAGTTTCTTTTGTCCCTACCAATTCCCAGGTGGGACAAATCATTCATCTGATGCCTCTGTTCAACTAGCAGTAAATTAGTACACAGGAATTAAGCAACTGTTGTTGATTGCATCCTGAAAAAGGTCAGTATTCGACCTAGGGGGAGACCTCAATACAAGCCTTCGGGGACAAGCTTCCTATTCCCAACAACAGAAATCTCATAGTCACATGGTGGTCTGCCGAGGCAATGGGTCCAATTAAAAAATTATTCAGGCTGAGCCGGTCAGCCGAGCAGACAGCACGCTGGACTTGTGATCCTGTGGTCCCGGGTTCGAACCCGGGCGCCGGCGAGAAACAATGGGCAGAGTTTCTTTCATCCTATGCCCCTGTTACCTAGCAGTAAAATAGGTACCTGGGTGTTAGTCAGCTGTCACGGGCTGCTTCCTGGGGATGGAGGCCTGGTCGAGGACCGGGCCCGCGGGGACACTGAAAGCCCCCGAAATCATCTCAAGATAACCTCGAGAGAGGCCTTCATTCAAACTCTTAACAAGTGAAGGCATATGAAATATCTGGAGAAAATTAGGTCACAACATCAAGCAAGAGAGCTGTCACAGCAGACAAGGTGTCAAAGTAACAAACATTTGTTAAATATCAGACAAAATATTATGTACTCATGCTACATCTTACTGAGAGAGATCTGGAGGTTGAGTGTAATTAACAGCTGTACCAGCTGTAAGAATTGCTTGCAGCACCTTGCTCCAGTTGATCTGCACAAGCACACCACCAATGAAACTGTGACACTCTGGAAGGTACTGTTCCACCACCTGCAATTAGGTCTTTTGGGATTAGTATTTAAGAAATGCAATAATGCAACATTCTGTCAGACACGATACACTGACATACTTCTCATCAATTCATACAACACTAATTCCCCATTTTTCTTTGCTTCCATTTCCTCTTAAATTTCAAGGAGCTATCTATAAATAGCTTTGAGATTATCACAAAAATAATTGGGAAGAGAGGCATGGTGATGGTAAAGCATTGTTATTGCTTGATAATACCCACACTCGACCCCAAAATTTATGCTTTAATCTCAATACTGTAGATGATACTCTACTTCACTGAATTGAAGTGAACTATTACCACTGACTAGTTGTATATACTAATCTTTATAAAGTTAAATTACTGAACCTGAGGGCTACATATTTATTATTGCTCACATATAAGTGACTATGGGAGTCATGATTTTCAAATATCAGAGAATAAGTCTTTTGGAAAATATCAACAGCTGCATAATGTTCCTTATGGGTGAAAATAATGTAACTGGTTGGCAAACATCAGTGTGAGAGAAGACACCTTGGAGAAGATGAGTGTGTCCTGGAGAGAAGGGTGGAAATGGTGCCACGGTAGAGCTGACAGATGATTATGAACGGCCACCAGCACATGACTCTTCACCTCTCTCATGGCAAATGTCACACTGTAGTACTCCAATGTTAAGGATAAAACACTTGAACTCCCTGTAATGAGAAAAAGCAAGTCATATGCCTATATAAAGGAATTAAAACTATTGTACAGTACTTCATAATTTCAAATAACACTTGTTATAACAGAAATTTAATATAAAATGTATAATACACATTTCACTGACAACATTAGCACATTTCCCAATATCATATGATGAGACGGCACTCATTTAGAAGCAACAGAAAAGCATTGGAGTAATAGAGAGCTACACATATAGACAGACATTTACCCATATATAACTTTTAAAGAAAATTACAGCAGCAAAACTCACCTGGCAAATGCTCGTGCATAAATTCAAGTGAAGAGCAGAACATGGCAACCATTATGTCAGCTGATGAAGTGTCACTTGGAGCCCATGGAAGCAGCAACCTAATATCATGCGTGAGGTGCCGCAGCCAAGCTGGGAATGACTGCCGATCATGACCCCCAAGAGGTGCCACCCATCCGGCCCACAAGCTCTCAACTGCTGCCCAAACTTCTCGAACTACTAATATTAAGCAGATTAATATAATCAGTGATTTCAGACGTTAAATAAAAAAATGTAATTGTATAATTCAATTTTGTTAATTAATTTTGTGTTGAGTGCAGACAGTAAGTTACAATAACATGGCTAGGATTAGACACCTAATCTATACATCTGAAAATAAAGGAAGTGACTACATTCTGGTCCAGAACTTAATAATGGTCCAAGATGGACCAAAATGTAGTCACTTCCATTATTTTTAGATGTTGAGCGTCTTATGTTGAGTGTTGTCACATTGTGCTGGATGACAATAGCAAAAATGTTCAAAGATTGTGAAATATGGAAAAAAATGTAAAGTGCATTTGGTATCAATTAACACGAATACTTGAGTTTACACTGTACGCAACGTTCTGGTACAAGAGCTTACTTTCATCCTGAGGAGCTCCCCAACTGGTGTGGAAGGTTGTGACAATGTACGTGTGAGAGATCAGACTGAGAAAGACAGAGATGGGCTGGATGTGTAGCTGGTATTTGGGATATAGTCCATATAACCCAAACTCAAGACGCTGATTCACAAAGTAGCTTGAAAGCATCTTCAGAGTATCATCCACCTGAAACCAAAAATCAATAAATAAATTATATATATATATATATATATATATATATATATATATATATATATATATATATATATATATATATATATATATATTATATATTGTGAAGACAGTTCAATAATTTAGTTTTAACACAGTTCCTTAAACAAGATACAATACAATAATTTGAATACTAACCATAGACTGTGAAAGCCTACTTTGATGCTGAGCAAAATCTCTTATGGCTTGAATAAGAGCCATGCGATCCATGTCTGGGGAGAAGTGACAGATACCCACAGATAGTGTGTTTATCAGGTCATACCACAAGGCAGTACTAAAGCCTCCGCAATCCTCCTGAAAATGTTAACTTGTGTTGTATTGCAATTCTTCAAATAGCTTAATTTATATACTATATGTCAGTGAAAATGCATCTTTCAACATAGTAACATAGTAACTATGTAAAAAATACTTCAAGTAAATGAACAAGTCACCTGTGTGGTAGATGATATATGTAGCAGGATACCCAGCACCTCGGTGTAATGATCTGGGAACTTATAGTTCAGTAAAATCCGAAGATGCACACGGTAAAGCTGGGAAAATATAAATTTTAATATAATATTCGTTGACATTAACAAATTCTAAAAATGTCTTGCATATAACATTAAAATCAAAATTAAATGATAAACAGTATGCTCAAATTTTTAACTTCGGTTATAAGTTAAAAAGAAACAATTATTAAAATAAAGACAATTTTCTGAACAAGTGACTCAGCTGATCCCTATTGCAAAGATCTTCCTGGCTCTAGGACAGGTTTAGGCTTATTCTGAACAGGCTGATATCCTACATCAGTACAGTATAGATCTTTTTAAACAATCTCTGGCGAGTCATAATGGTGCTAGGCACACTCAAGGATTTTATATAAAAAAGAAATACAATGTCTTCTCCACCAAAGATGACAGATGATGGAAATCCACCCCCAAAGGTAACATCTACATGTGAGCATGGAGAAGCAGTGCAGTAGGCTGGCTAGACCCAATCAAACTCCTGGGGGTATTTGTCAATGAAGTTCAAGACAGACCACAAGACTATCTGCACTGCCAACAATTTTAGACTCCAAAACTTGATGAAAAGTTGGGAACCTTCTCCCAACACTTACTGGGCATACCACAAAAACCACAAAAAAATGGACAAAGAAGTACCGACCATAATACAGCCTCTACAATACAGGGTGGGATTTGCTTACCCAAACAGGACAGGTTTGTAGCAGTAGGCAGCAACTCAATCAAGAGAAAAAGAGTAATCAAACCTCTACCATTAACAGGAGTTTGGAAAAAAGGAGGCCTCGACCCCCAGTCCGTGAGCACTAGGAAAAAGCAGACCTTTATTGAAAGACCTTATATAATGGGTAGAATGTTGCTCAAGCCTTAACTACCATTTTCCTCTAAAAGAGAATGGTCAGGAACACAACAGGGAAACCTTTCAAATTGATCTAATACTGCATGTCTGCACATCAGACATGTGATGAAAAAATCAGCAATTCACTCTCCACTTCTGGCCAAAAATAAGTGGAAGCAACCTAGGTGCCAAGGTGTGAGTACTTGGCAACTCCAAACCTGCCACACACAACATAAGGCGAGAGATACCGATGACAGTAAAAGAAACACAAAAATAAAGGAGTGACCTACTAGGTATACTGGCAATATTTGTCTACACATACAAGGTGAAGTACCAGTTGAACGTACTTTGTGCATGGCAACAAATACTCATGTTACTGGACTATGTTTCAGAGGACTGTGAATGTACTTAACTGGGCTCACACCAAAGTCACTGTTGCTCAGAACTGTCGCTGAGCCCCTGAATGGAGCACAGTGCAGAAATAATCAGTGCAGAGACTTGAATCTTAGCCTGGAGCACAGACTTCAGAGATCTAAAACATAGAAATTAGGCCACACCTGAACTAAAATTCAAGACCCTGTCTGCTGACTGACATCAGACATAGTCTAGTAGTATGTGGCATTCTTTAGGAACACACAGATTTGTGTGGGACTACCATCTGGTGGTGGTAGGCATGCCAAGGAAAGGTTTAAAAGATTTTCAGCTTTTACAAAAGGTCTTCCATCAGTCATTCTAGGATGACCTGAGTGTTATCTAGTGGCTTCCTAGCACCTATAATAACCCTAAATATCCCTTGAAACATTCCCTGTGGTGCCAGTACCATTATGTCATTCCGTTTGATTGTGCATGTTCCTGTCCAATATGCACAACAGTTCTTACCTTAGAGAGTAGCTGCATATAATATAAAATTTATGATCTGACATATCACAAACATATTTCAATGTTTTACTGTTAAAAAGCTAGAAATTCATATTTCTTGCAGACAGAAGACTGGTTGAGTGCAATAGTCAGAGGCAGCACTACTGCCAGGAAATAAAATGGGGGTACTCATGTAACCGTTGGTGGCCCTTTTCCTAGGGTACACCCACACTACTGTGACGCAAAGGTCTCCTATTTTCTTTCCATCTCCATTCTGCTTTGTCAATGCTGTTCTCCCTATTTGTATTTTCCATTACCTTGTTTAAGTTTTACACGTATCTTTTTAACCCATTTGTGACGATGTGACGAGCATGTGGGAGTCTGAGAAATTTTTCATGACCTTCATTTTAATATATTAAGGTGGTTTGTATTATCAAACATATGCAAAGTAGTGTGTGCATGACCGGCCCTTCTTGAATGAGAGGTTTCCAGAGGAAGCATGGCATCAAAAATTTAAACAGGCTTCTTAATCCAAAGAGTAAAATTAGCTGCTAAACATTAACAAATAAACTTGATGTATACAGGTATTTGTTATTTATAATAAACAGGTAAATATTGGACAAGTACGCACACACACATTTTTTATATTATATATTATATTATATTATATATATATGAATGACAGTGTCAGACCATGGAGAAAGAATTGAAACAGGAATTTCCTTAAGTACTTTCGTATATTAATACATCTTCAGAAGGAAGATGTATTAATATACGAAAGTACTTAAAGAAATTCCTGTTTCAATTCTTCCTCCGTGGTCTGACACTGTCACATTTTTAATCACATGTTTATTTTTCGTGATTATATTTGAGTATCGACTGTTTTAACAATTAGAAAAGCTTCAACAGATATAAATGCTCTATGTAGGAGACAAAGTGAATGTTGTCAGAATTTGCTTACCTCAAGAACCACAAGAAGGCTTGTGTGTGACTGTTGCAGAAGTGATGAGAGAGCTGTCCCTACAGCATTAATAAGTTCAGTCTGCTCACTGCTATTCGGATGAGCATTTGAAATCCAATTCTCAATGTCAAACTGGCAATGAATTAACATTGAATTTAAACACTGAAAACAAATGATGTCTAACATTTCTATAAAATTTGTGATATTTAGTAGAAAGTAAATGGGGCTAGAGGAGGAGTGAATGCAGGAAAAGGTAAATGACAACAAAGGAGTGAATGCATGAAAAGGTGAACGAGAACAATGGGAGTATAAAAATGATAATAGTCAAGATCTGATCATAGTGTCCTAGAAGAAATTATGCTGTAGGAATCCCTGCAAAAGTTTTCAAATCAATGAAATGGAATTTTAGTTATATAAAGATTATCTGACCTCTTACATGACATACACAAAATGTATACATGTGCAAATACTGTGCAGTTAATATTTTGTTATGTAATATAACCTGTGCATCCAGACTGTCTCCTATGTAACTGTCACGCACCAACAGTACGGTCACGTGTAGTTTTTCCTATTGTTTCCTGTCATTTCAAGTACAATTTGAGCATTTTATGTACACAAACTATTAAAAAAATTATGTAATGTATATGGGTGAGCCTGGGTAGGGTGCAGCCGAAGGGTTAACAAATAATACTGAGCATAGAGAAAAAAAACAGTACTGTAAATATGTAAGAAATACAACTGCATACTGTAATCCAAAAGTTCAAGAACAGTTTTTAGTTGTCATAAAGCAGGAAAATAATCATATATTTTTTAAAGTTATATTTATTTCATGACATTATATATACAGTATACACATTAATTTTATCAGCAGCTGGAATACATACCGATTTACGATAGGACTATCACGGAGTTACCTTAGAGAGAAGCATGAAGGTGTGGTCTGGAGCAAGCGATGCGTGTGGACTGAGGGAAGAGTAGAGCGTGAGGAAGGTGCGGATGGGAACGACTGCTGGAGTAAAGTGAGGAGCAAGGAGTCCACCCAGCTGCCCACCCCACTCTAACACTTGGGCTACCAATGCTTCCTGGCAATCATTATGTCCTCTCACAAACTCCTACAAAACAAACACTAGTGGTCATCAATATTGTATTCTACAGAGCATAATTAATCAATCAATAAAAATGTATATACTGTGTATATGTGTGTACTCACCTATTTGTACTCACCTATTGGTGCTTGCGGGGGTTGAGCTTTGGCTCTTTGGTCTCGCCTCTCAACTGTCAATCAACTGTGTGTAATTACCTAAGTGTAATTACCTAAGGGTAGTTACAGGATGAGAGCTACGCTCGTGGTGTCCCGTCTTCCCAGCACTCTTTGTCATATAACGCTTTGAAACTACTGACGGTCTTGGCCTCCACCACCTTCTCACCTAACTTGTTCCAACCGTCTACCACTCTGTTTGCGAAAGTGAATTTTCTTATATTTCTTCGGCATCTGTGTTTAACTAGTTTATATCTATGACCTCTTGTTCTTAAAGTTCCAGGTCTCAGGAAATCTTCCCTATCGATTTTATCAATTCCTGTTACTATTTTGTACGTAGTGATCATATCACTTCTTTTTCTTCTGTCTTCTAGTTTTGGCATATTTAATGCCTCTAACCTCTCCTCGTAGCTCTTGCCCTTCAGTTCTGGGAGCCACTTAGTAGCATGTCTTTGCACCTTTTCCAGTTTGTTGATGTGCTTCTTAAGATATGGGCACCACACAACTGCTGCATATTCTAACTTTGGCCTAACAAAAGTTGTGAACAATTTCTTTAGTATATCGCCATCCATGTATTTAAAAGCAATCCTGAAGTTAGAAAGCGTGGCATAGGCTCCTCGCACAATATTCTTTATGTGGTCCTTAGGTGATAGTTTTCTATCTAGAACCACCCCTAGATCTCTTTCTTTATCAGAATTCTTTAAAGATTTCCCACATAATATATAGGTTGTGTGGGGTCTATGTTCTCCTATTCTACATTCCATAACATGGCATTTATGAACATTAAATTCCATTTGCCAAGTGGTGCTCCAGATACTTATTTTGTCCAGGTCATCTTGAAGGGCATGACAATCATCTAAGTTTCTTATCCTTCCTATTATCTTAGCATCATCAGCAAACATGTTCATATAATTCTGTATACCAACTGGTAGATCATTTATGTAGACAATAAACATCACTGGTGCAAGAACTGAACCCTGTGGTACTCCACTTGTGACATTTCTCCAGTCCGATACATTGCCTCTGATCACTGCCCTCATTTTTCTATCAGTCAGAAAATTTTTCATCCATGTTAGAAGCTTACCTGTCACCCCTCCAATATTTTCCAGTTTCCAGAACAACCTCTTATGTGGAACTCTGTCGAAAGCCTTTTTTAGGTCCAGATAAAAAAAAGGCTAAAGGTTAAGTAATAATTACAACTATTACTTAACCTATACCTATAATAGGTTAGGTAATAATTGTAATTACGAAGCAATAAGATGCTTATCCTAACATACTAAGAAGGTTAGGTAAGGTCGGTGTTTTCTATGAAGCTTTTCAAGGTAAACTAAAATATTCACAATAAATTAGTATGTCACATATGCACTTATTTAATAAGTCAATATTGACTATACGAAAGTGCGAGAACGGGTTGCATTGGTAAACAGCAACTCCGTATACAGAGAGGCCCTCATCACCATGGCCCGTGCTCCCCACAATAAGAACAAAAATTCCTTTGGAGACTTCAGGCTGAAAGCACAAGGCACATAAGGAGTCAGCAGGCAGTAGAGTAGCTTAGCTAGTCAGTATATGGATGTGGGTATCTGGCTGATTGGCCAAAGTGGGTTTCCGGGTTTGTGGGTCTTAACACTTTCACGCTTTCGATTAGAGATAACTCGTCACTGGTTTTTCTTACGATTCCGCATAACTGCCTACTTTTCTCGTCAATCGAAAAAATATTTCTATAAATTCCATTTTTTAACCGAAATGGATGGGGATACTTTTGTTTTGTAGAGAATTTATTTGCGAATTTTTTGGTACATGAATGAATATTATATCACATAAACTTCTATGAGTAAACAAAAAAAAATACACAAAGTATGTTTGGGGGTGTGGCGAGCGTGTGGCAGTGGGTTCCCTTTAGCCGTTGATATATCCAACACGTGGGAAATATTTGTATGTGTTATGTATATGTCTGTGTAGGGAATTTTACTGTGATCACTGTCATACAAATTATAAAATGTTTCAACAAGTATAAACATGCCAAACATCAAACGAACGAAAACAATGCGTTCGTTTCTGCCGCGAACGCAGACTGAGCGACGTGGTTCTATATTTGGCGCTTCTCTTACACATGCTTTGTACAAATGTTATACAGTTCATCTTATAGAAAATTTTATTGCGAACACATTGGTATAAACAAGAAATACGTACATAGAAAAGTAGGGTCAGGAAACGTATAAACTTTCCAAGCATGATTTCCCCCCTGTGTTTTCGCCAGTGCGCTCGCGGCTAACTACTCTCCACTTCACACACTCTTGCGGGTGGGCAATTACCTATATTAAACATTCATATGCATATGTCCGTGTAGAGAATTTTATTGCGATTCCAATGATACCAAAATTAGCGATGTAGGACAACTGTAGGCTTCGCAACCATTAAGAGAGTGGAAACATTTTGTTGCTGTTTGGCGCTCTCGGCGAGTGATCTGCATAGTTTTTTATTTGGTGTTGATACTCCTTATGCTTGGGCGGCATTTTATACGTATGCTCTTATAGACAATTTCATTGCGAACACAGTGATACCAAATTTAAATACGTGCGCCTTCAATTATTGTCAGGACAGTCAAAAGAGTGTACACTTTTTCGGTTTTACCGCATAGGCGCGCGAAGTGCCGAAAGCATCTGGGGTATTTTTTTTTTTGAGCGCCGAGAGCGCGAAAGTGTTAACATTCCCATATACATAACTTGGCTTATATCCTCCTGTAACCTTAGACAGGTGGAGTCTAGATTTCTTGGCGTTCAGTTTCAATAAATCTGTTTACCTTCATTTTTAATTTGGCTGTAGTATCCCTTGTGACCTTTCGGAATTTAGTTTGGTCGGAGAGAATAAGGTTCAGTTTTTGCCAGATATCTGTCTTTTTTTTTTAGAATAACATACACAGTACTGTACTGGCGACTTGTCACCTCTCCTGACGACTATCTCCTTATTCTCACAAAGGCCCTTAGCTGTTGCTTTGAACTTGGGGGACAGTATGGTGCTTCTGTAGTTACTTTGAATCTTTCCTCCCTCTGTAATAATTTCCGCTAGCAAGGTGTCTTCAGTGGTAACTTTCTTCCGAGTCTTGAGGTTGAATATGTCGTCTAATAGGATCTCCAACTCCATTTTCCGGGCCATCTCACTGGGTCTGGACATAACATGACAGCTTATTCCCAGATTTAATAGTGATTTGAGCCTCAGTGAGGTTGATTCCAGCAAGGTTTAAGAAGCCATCTCTAGGTTGAGGAACTGCTATAGGTCATCCGAATAATGCTGTCAGTTTTTTATGATCCTTGTTTTGGTGTTATCAAGATTTTGGTAAATTTGGGTACGGAGGTCGCCGACGATGACCTCCGCACCCAAATCGACCAAATTTACCAAAACCATCCACAAGGTTATAAACCCATGGAACTGCCTACCCACCGAAGCCATAAATCCCAAAACTCTTAACGTATAAAGTACAGCTGGAAAAGATCAAGGCAAATGGGGCACCTCTGACAAGCCGCCGGCTTCCTGTCCTCATTGAGGCCACTAGTGTTAGTTGCTCTCAGGTAAACTCAGGTAAACCTCCATTTCAGACTTGACCATGAAAATTGTTGAATAGGTTTAAATGTTGATATTTAAGAAATATCAATATCTAAACCTCAATGGTTTTGGCTAATGAAATTCATCTCTACCTCATGTTTTGTGAGTGAAAGTTGTGTGAGACTAATCTAAAGCCTCTGGCCTCCAACCTCAGATAGACAGGTAATCATTCTCTTTTATAGATACAGATAATGTAGATCAAGAACCTCGGAAAACATGATTAATATTACAAAATACCTGTAGATAATAGTAAAATAGTATTGTTTAATTAACATGCATATTGGGATACTGAAATACGCACTGTCCTACCTGTCCCAACACTTGGCCACAAGAAGTGATAAGTTGTTTGGCAGGTGGGTAGAAACTTGTGTCGTCTGATGTCAGTTGAACAATGTGATAAAAAAGTTGACGACCACTTGCAAGAAGGGATGCCGTTTTATTGTTATTATTTTCTGTTCTTGCTTTCCGGAATCCATTCACTAGTGTCCTGGGCATAAAAATAATGGAATAATAAGCTACGGTGTAAGTAATAAAGCTGAGTGTTGTACCATTTAGCTAGTGCTCCTTTTCTGTAACCACATTCACTCAGCAACCATTAATGAACTAGGGTCCTTAGGTGGTTCACCATGCCAGGGCCTTATGAATCACCCAGAACACAATACACACATCATTCCAACCATGGCAAGGATCTTTGCAAATGGTTTTGTCATGTAGTTGACACAAGAAGACAGTAAACAACCCTATCTCAATCCACCACTGAGTAATTGCTCATTATTAACAAAATAAAAAATAATAAAGCATTGAATATAATGAAATGCCCATTTCCAGTATGGGATTCAGTAGTTCTCAGGAGCCAGGCACTGGTGAAGTAATGCCCTAGGGAAAGGCACTAGGCCAGGGCCTGCACAGGGGCCTGACAGCTGAGTGGACAGTGCTTTGAATTTGTAGTCCTGAGGTTCCAGGTTTGATCCCTGGTGGGAGTGTAAACAAACGGGCAAAGTTTCTTTCACCCTGAAGCCCCCTGTTCACTTAGCAGTAAATAGATACTTGGGCATTAGACAGATGCTACAGGCTGCTTTGTGGGGATGTGTAAGAAAAAGAAGGCCTGGTCGAGGACCGGGCCGCGGGGACGCTAAGCCCCAAAATCATCTCAAGAAGGCCTCCGAGCTCCATCATTGCTTATTCTTAGACCAAAATCTGGATCTCTTTATGATGTAAATGGAGCTTGAGGATCAGATCTACTCTGAACCCAGAAAATCTCCTCCAGAAAGCATAACACAGCAATGTGTTTTGATCTGAGTTTGTAGTCAGTTTAGTCACTTATTATGCACCTTATACTCAGTGGTGGCTCGCCAATAGGAGCTGCTGAGCTGCAGTCCCGCTCAGTCATGCACCTGGAGACATTCACTGCCAGGTGCATGACTCCAACCTCACACTAGAATAATAAGCAACTAAGACTCTGCTCTGTCATCCAGAAATGTTTCATCCCTGATGAAACTCTGATGCTCCTCTTTCAATAGATAGAATAATCACACTAACGTGACGACATCAATGAGAAAATCCATAGGAGCTGTGATGAGGGTTCGAACCTATGTGGTGGGTGTTCCCACACACACGCTCTGACAGTGCTGCATCATGGGGAATAACAGAGCCAGAGTGCATGGATGGATTGTGTGAAAATCCTGGTCCAGCTTCAGTAGAAGCCCCGGGAAACCTTTGTGTGTTCAGTAAACCTCTAGGTTGCAATCCTTTTACCATGTCGTGGTTTAGTCGCTAGAGCGTGTGCATGGGAACACCCACCGCATAAGTTCGAACCCTCATCATGGCTCCTACGGATTTTCTCATTGATGCAGTTATGTTAGTGTGATTACTCTGAAGTTTTTATACGTTATTTTTAATGTATTTATAACTGAATTTGGGAAATTTTAATTAAAACTAAACAAAAATAGAAGTTTCATGCTGTATGATAGTGTATGATTTATTGGTACCACGATTCACCACTACCTACACCCATTCCTTGGGCAATGGTGGAAAGAGGTTATAGAGACACATAACAGGTTCAGGAATCTGAAAGTGTGGTGGAGCACAACACAAGGGGAAGAAACATATTCCGAGCATTACACAGAAGAGAAAAATTTAACAATTCTTCAGAAACAATTATGGTTGAGTGGCCAATTTGAGTTTCAAAGTTTAAATGGTTGCAAGTGCAGTCAAGTCATAATTATTAACTGCATATAAATGACAGTATTTTAAGCCTAGACATAAAACTCGTGAACCAATCTGAAATTAGTACTTACGTGATTATGGCCTCTAAGCTAATGGCTGCTTGGCACAGCTGTAATGGTGGTGGCATCTGACAACGCTGTAATACTCCTTCATACTGTTCTCGATTCTGCTCAACACGGGCATTCTCCCTTTCATTTAGCCGAGCTTCAGAAAACTATTTAAATATGGTATAGTATAAGCAAAAATATATCTTAAAAGTAATGAATAAGAAAATAAAATATAATTTACTAGGAGGTACTCGGCATTGCCTTGGTGTCTGTCTCCCATTTGTCCCTCTATCTATCCATATGTTTATTAATTTTTTTATCTATCCATCCATGCATCTATCTACTCACCTACCTATCTATAACTATCTATCCATCCATCTATTCACCTATCCATCTGCCCATCCATCTATCTATTCACCTATCCATCCAGCTAGGTACTGTCAGTGTATCTCTGTCACTTTGTCTGCCTCACTCTGTCTATCTGTTTCTGTTTCTCTGAACTCATTCACTCTCTGCTGTCTGTTTATCTGTCTCCCCTCACATAAAATATATAATTGTCTAATGTGTGGATGGTCACCAGCAAGAGGAGCTTAGTACCTTAGTATGTGTGAAATAGTACAAAAGAATGGTTACCCCTTATTCTGATAGACATCCGTGTTTGAGTAGCCTGTGATGCTGTGGAAGAATTGTCTGTTTTATGCAAGTATGGGCAAATTATTGGACCCCGACCAGCCCATGTTTGTCCCGTACCCCAGAGCATTCCCGCTGCCAATTTGGGTGAGGTTAGCCTGACCTGTGTGAGTTCAAACTTTGAACAGACAGACAGACATTCTCTATTATTGTATAGATATGAATGGCCAAGTATTCAAGAGTACAATGATCTATTTATGACAGAATAACAATGACAATGACAAAAACCTGTCAGTTTCTCATGTCAAGACTTAATTAGAACTCATCCATTGCTATAAGCAGAGAACCCATAAAATGTTTGTGTGGATTACAAAATATTGACCATATTTGAGAAGTGTATGTTTATATAAGTGCATTATAAATGATGGAAGTCCCTTCTGGGATCTTAAAACTGACATTATTATAAATATAAGCTTTCTGTTATTACCAATGTACTTTTTAGTTTTTAGAACATTCAATCCTTAAAAGGAAAATATCTTGTCTATGAATATTATATGCTTTCCTTAACCCCTGCACTACGCACCTGTTTTTGGCAAAAAATTTCATGGTGCAGTTGTTAAAGACATATTTTTGTTGTTTTTATAAATGTTCAGCTAATGTTAATCTCAAAATGCTTCCAAACTCAATCATTTTCATTTCAAATCATAAAGAGCGATGAAAACATTAAAAAAACTTAAAATATGGCCTAATTAAAAAAACAATCACACAACCCTCAGAGCGCCTTAAGGTGCTTTGCGCAGTGCAGTTAAGGAATCAGAAATTCACCTATAATACCTTATAATATTGACCACTGTACACAATTATGAAATGCCATAGAGTACATTAGTGTGAGAAGATGGATTACCAGCTAGCTTTTAAACTGTGTGTAGGAGTGCATGCCATCATTTTACACTCCCACATGAGTCCACAAGAGTGTGTAACGTATCGAAAATGCCAAAAAAGAAAGAAAGAATTAAGAATTGGGCATGGGGTGAGGGAGATAGTGAGGTAACTGTTGTTTTGGTTTCCATCCTGAGAGAGGGAGTTAACGTAATTGAGGGGGTTACCGGAGTCCGTCTCTGTGACCCATCTTGCTGTTCGCATTGTTATTAATTGTTTTACTGTAATGGTTTGATTTGCATATTGATTCCCATGTGAGCACCCGTATTGTTCAGTTAGTTCATTATATCAGCCAAGAGCGGTACGGATTGGAATTCGTACTAA
This sequence comes from Procambarus clarkii, assembly GCF_040958095.1. Taxonomy (NCBI): domain Eukaryota; kingdom Metazoa; phylum Arthropoda; class Malacostraca; order Decapoda; family Cambaridae; genus Procambarus; species Procambarus clarkii. The sequence continues at coordinate 18,440,757 of NC_091156.1, forward strand.
AAAAAAGAGCGGCAAGGAGAGGAATCCTTGCTATACTGCTATCTGGATCTTTAAGTCTTAAAGTCTCACTTCGGGACATTACTGTAACGTCAAGATCGTTGTGCCTTGTAATAGTCTGTGAATAAATATTGTTGTTATCAAAAGAAAAGTGTCTTTATGTCAATACCTTCCAACATTATTGTCTCATCCATGCTGCAACATACTAGGGAAATTCTTGCACTTCATGAAAGCCTGCTTCTGGACACGAACCTGATTCATAGCCATTATCACTGAATATTAAATTTCGTGTGAGAATCCGCAAGCTACCCTTAAGATTGTCATAGGCCTTACAGGACCTTAACGACCTAGTGGATAAGGGTCCCATTGATTTGGAACCCTGGTGGCTGCTCTCACCATTTATTATAGTTTTAAAGTATAATCTACATATCTGGCACTTAATATGCTGGCTTGTGCAGTCCTTTCTGACTGAGGACACTTGTATTAATGTCAACTCCAATAAATCATCTCACAATTAGCATTCATAATAATATTGCTATGGCAATATTATTATGCTTTATAGCAATAAAATAGTATTAACTAGCTTTCCATATTTTGGGGGAGACAATGTCTAAAAAGAAGGTTTTTAATTTGTATGACAAACTTGCAAAACTGTCAAGAGTACTCACCTCTACAACAATACTGGCTGGCCCTAAACACTTGGGCTGTTGGCGCCCAACTTTAGGTGGCTGACACTCGGCAGTGAGTATGGTTTTGGTGGCTGTATTTGTATACAGTTGTGGTAGAACCTCTCTATACACACAGTCAAGTGCACACATCTCATTACACCACAAATTCACAGCCTGGGCATGTTCCACCACAAAATCTGGAAAAGAAAAATAAAGCATTGCACGTAATAAAACTTTCATTTATGTAGGCTCTCAGTAGCTCCATGTGATTATGCACTGCTACTGGTAAGCCTAAAGCCTAAAGCCTAAGGCCAGGCCTCTGAAACCCAGACCAACCTACCCCTGGTCTGGTCAAGACCTGGTCGAGGACCGGGCCGAGGGGACGCTAAGCCCCGAAATCATCTCAAGATAAACCCGAGCTAGGGCCAAAATCTGCCTCTCTCTACAGAGTGAAGAGAGATGGGAGATCAGAAATCTACCTAAAAGTAACGAAAACATAATAACCATCAGACTTGAACATAAGACCCCTTACCCCTACATGATGAGTAAGCAAACTTGTGTGTGTTCACCAACCCAATGACTTCCCCCACACTCGGCTTCCTATGTGCATTATAAGCCAGAAAAGATGTTGATATAGTTTTTATTTCATTTAATTTTTTTTTCAGTGATTTGCAGATGAGGCGTCACAGTAACGTGGCTGAAATATGTTGACCAAACCACACACTAGAAACTGAAGGGACGACGACTTTCGGTCCGCCCTGGACCATTCTCACGTCAATAATTGACCTAAGAATGGTCCAGGATGAACCGAAACATCGTCGTCCCTTCACTTTCTAGTGTGTGGTTTGGTCAACATACCAGTGATTTATTAACACTGCGTGTGGCCCAGCCCACCCCACCCCATGGCCTGGCGTTTCCCTTAAGTGCGCACCCACACTAAAATGTGTATAATCTTTCCAGTTTTCTCACAATTTTTGTGCTACGTTGCTCATTTTGGTATCAAATTGTCCGCAATAGAATTCTCTAAAGGCATATACAGTATGCATATAAGGTCAAAAAGCCCAGTGTGCCACCCACAACAAACCCGAAAATCAGCCGAGCATTACCCGTGAGCGTGCAACCGCACTAAAATGTGTATACTCTTTTCAGTTTTCTCACCTCAATTTTCATGGCATGTCGTTAATTTTGGTATCAAATTGTTCACAATATAGTTGTCTAAAGGAATATATGCATATAAGGTCAAATGGCCCAACACGCCATCCGCAGCACACCCCAAATTCTGCCGAGTTTTACCCGAGAGCATGCACCCATCATCCACACTCAAATATTTATACTTTTTCCATTTTCGTCAACTCAATTTTTGTGCTACGTCATTCACTTTGGTATAAAATTATTCGGAATAGAAATGCGCGCATTTTAAAAACTAATCCCACAATGATAAAAAAAAAAACCAGCATTGAATGTAATGAAACACCATTTTCTGGGTGAGCCCCAGAGGCTTCCAGGAGCAATCAGGCTAATATGCGATATATTAGACCTGGGCAATAGTCAATGGAGTTCAGCCTACAGGGGACCACAAACCGGAACCTTCCTCCCTCCATGTGACGTTTGCTTGTTTGATTGATTGTTTCCTTTAGAATTAGGGGAGTTCTGCCTCTGTTCAGTTTTCGGTTGTAGTTTTCATACCATGTTTTGTAATGCCTACCTTTCTGGGTGCCTAAACCCCGGTTGATGGCAGATTAGGAAAGCCCCCACAACCACAGGGAGGTTTTCCAGGGCCATTGCTCTCTGTGCCTCTCTGAGGGGTCCAGGTTCTGGCTTGTGGTCCCCGGTAGGCTGAACTCCATTGACTATTACCCTAATCTAATATATCTCATATTAGCCCGATAGCTCCAGGGAGCCGAAGGGGTTCCCCACAGAAAATAGAATTTTAACAAATATTTTAATTTTGGACACAACATGCGTCTCCGCCCGTCATTCGTAGAGTTTTTTTTATAGACAATATCTGTCCCCGCCCATAAAGAGCATAAATATAATTTATGATGAAAACTATAATATATAAAAATCTATAATAAATTAAATTAATGAGTAATATTTTGACAAAATAAATTATTTAGGGCAATTTCAGCAATACAGTGGCATGCCAAACTTAAATGTCCACAAATTAAACACACCTGTATAACGATGGACAAGGGAAAGCAGTGCTTCAGGATCTACTAATGTCTTATCTTGGAGACAAGGTGTGTGGAGTGGACTCTTAGGAGGTATAGGCGGTGGTGGCTGTGGAGGTTCATAAGTGTCAAGTCTCTTAATGATAGACTGTTTAGGGTCATACTGTTCTAAGTTCTTTTGTGAGTGGGGTTTGTGCCTGTGCTCAGGAGAAGCAGACGGAGAGCCAGAGATGCTGCTACAGCTTTTCCCACACCGATGTTGCTCCCACACTCTTGAAAATAAAGTTACACAATGAGATTTAGCTGTGATGAAATCATTAGAACTATTGCTTTGTGTGTAGATAAAAAGCTTTCTGAGTGGGTCATTTGGTTACTTTCTTAGGCCAAATTTCCTCTCTCCCAAGAACACTGCATATTATAGCCAAAGTCAGCACAAACTTCATATCTACAATATGTCAAGCGAGGATAATTTTAAAAGATCCTTCCTGTGTAGGGAATAATAGTCATATTTACTCTGACAGGACTCTACAGTATACCTCGGGGAAGTGGAATGTTGCTTAAGGAGATGACTAAATGATTTAAGAAAATTTGCTTTATTATCTGCATTTCTCGAGGTACCACTACAGAACTGAATTTTTATAAAAAATTACACTGCTCGCAACACTGGCATCAAAGAAAAATTACTAAATATAAATTAATATAGAAATGTAAAATATTTTTAGATATAAAATATTGCAAGCATCAAACACTTTTCACATCGATGTCATAGTTTAGTCAAACTATGATTAATGCTTTATGAGTTTGGATTAATGCTTTATGAGTTTGGATACACACCTGAGAAATTTCTGAGCACTTTCTTCCATTATTTTCTGGTTGATGGCTTCTGGCCAGGGTTCCCAGTTGCCCTACAACAAATTACAACTGGATTTAGCATTTATCTGTAAAAAATCTTAAATTTGTATCTATTTTGCATGCAATGTCCAAAAACCTGCTATAGGTACCTTGCCTACATTCATAACTGTCGTTCTCACTAATCTAACCATATCTCACTTACGGTACATTTCTCTGATGTCCTACAACTTTTAACTATCTCAAATCAATAATTGAGAGAGATAAATCAGCTATCAGAACCACAGATATGAGCTGATATGTATCTGATATGTATCTGATATGTATCTGATATGTATCAGATATGTATCAGATATGTATCAGATATATATGATATGTTCTGATATGTATCAGAACCATAATGAGCTCTATTCCCAGGTACCATACAGTACCAGTGTTCAAATCCTAAATAATAGTAAATATAAGTGCACTATAGTATGCACATTTTCCTGTGCATTCCAAACCTTTAAAATTTTATGATATAATACCGATCTTGATTTTTTATATTCCAAGAGTCCGGTTCAACCAGAGAAGAAATGGTATGCAAATAAATATAAATACAAATGCTGTCCAGTTTTAACTTGTTTAAAACAGAAGCAAAGAAATACCCAATTCATATTTTGAAATCACTCTGGATGATGTATCTACTATTCTACCAGAGTCTGGCTCATGGCCAGATAGATGTACCAATAGAGCTTTCATGCTGTATAACTAAACCTTGTTGCTGTTACTAATGCCACTCTCTTATAATTAGTCTTGAATACCAGCACAGTATGTACACTGTAGTAATCATTTCATCACCGTCGTCACTTCTCCATCTTCTAAGTTGTTGTTTGGCCATTAAGTTTTCCACATTTTGAATTTATTTCTCTATAGTAGACTGATGCCTTTCCTTTTTCTTTCGGTGGAGTTGTTTTGGAAGCAACCTAGGGGTCTAGCTCAGAAATAGGGAATCGAGAATACTGAAGCTCTACTTTCCAAGTTGTCTACCATTTGCTTTTACACACATTCCATGCACGTTTGTCCTAATTTTGCCAAACATGTTGGGGGTAGCTTGGTCTCAACTGAGGGTCGCTGCCACCCCCAACCCTGTTTACATGTAGTATGCTGCCACCTAGTGGTGATTGGGGATAATGGCTTGTGGTAAATTCCGTAGTTTGCAGAGCGATAAATTGCACTATCGAATTCAAGGATTCACTCGCAGGGTGGTATCACCACATAATTAATCAGAGGGAAACTGAAAACAATAACAGTGAACTGAATAATATGAGGATAGAAAACAAATACTTCATGTAATTCTCACCTGAAAGATCTCCATTAATTTTTGAGGGAGAAGATGTGGGGGTAGAGCTGGAAGGTATACACCTGGCTCATACAGTCGGGTTTCATCCAACCATGCCTGCATCCCACGTAATAACTTTACGGACTCTGCAATCTGAACAAAAATTTTACATTATAAACAAGAATTTTTTCTAGTGAATGCAAGTCATATGATCAGGACCATGAACAGCCAAACAGATTAACATTTAGGCACCAACATCACAAAAACTTTCCAATCATCTCCACATGGCCATAATACCACCACCAGGTAGTAGCACCATCGGTACTATTGGTACACTATTGGTACAACAGCATTGTAGCTTTGAAGAGATAAGAGATTCCAGAAGTAACCCACTAACAGGATTTCATGCTAGGTGCAATAACAGTAAGGACCATGAAGATAATGGCAGGTGTTATTTACAACCCTCCATTAACTACAGGAAGGTCAAAAGAGGAACATGATAAATGCAATGAAACATGCCTGAAGCTAAAAGAAAAGGCAGCCACAGTAGCAAGGAGAGCCAGAGCAAAGATCCTAATACTTGGGGATTTTAACCACAGGGAAATAGACTGATCAATAAAGAACCCTCACAGGGAAGATGAAACATGGAAAGCAAAATTTGTGGACAACATATCAAGGAGTAAACAAGAGCAAGAGGTGATGATCTATCAGTTACCCTATATGTGGTGTTTACCCAAAATTGAACAGCCATGGACTTCTCATGATCATACAGTGTTCTCTGATTGTACCTATGGCACCCATGGTCTTCACTGGCTCTATTCTGCCTTTTCTGCTATATTGTTCACTCCAATATGTTGTTATTTTACTATGCAAATTTAGGACTTGGCCTTCCAGTATTTTCCATGTAAGTACTTGAATATGTGATACCTCTCTCATTTCCTTTCCAGAGAGTACATTTTGAGAGCTTTGAGGTGGTCCCAATAGTTTAGGTGCTTTACCGTATCTATACAGGTTCTGAAGGGCAAAGTGAGTATTGAGCAGTACTCAAGGCAGGACAGCACAAGTGAGTGATTCAAATAGTATGAGCATTGTAGTGGGATCCCTGGACCTAAATGTTCTCATAATCCATCCTATCATTTTTCTAGCCAACACTGTATTTTCTTGATAATGCTCCCTAAATGTTAGGTCATCAGATATACCAAAGCCTTTACATGATGCTTTCTTAGTATGGGTAGATCTGATTGTGACTTGTACCCTGTATTTCATTTAAGATCTTAATTTTTCCATACCTAATTACCTGGAATTCATTACTGCTAAACATCATGTTGTTTTACTCTGCCCAATCAAAAACTTTATTGATATCAGCCCATAGTTATTCAGTGTCTTCTACACAAGTAACTTTTATGCTGATTTTGTGTCATCTGCAACAGATGACACAAAGCTGTGATTTGTATTTTTGTCTACATCTGATATGAGAATAAGAAAAAGCAGTGGTGCAAAGACTATACCCTGAGGTACAGAGCTTTTCACTGTGCTTGGACTTTATTTTGCTTAACTGACTGTTACTTTTGCATTCTGTTTAACAGGAAATTGAGTATCCATTGCCCTTCTTTACCTATTATTCCTACTGATCTCATTTTATGTGTTAACACTCTAAGGTCCCATTTATGAAATGCCTTTGCAAAGTCCGTGTATACCACATCTGCATTTTGTTGCTCTTCTAATGCTTCTGTGATTTGCCAAAGTGGTTAAGTAACTGCGAAAGACATGATCTTCCTGCTCTAAATCCATGTTGAACTGGGTAGTGAAGGTTATTGTTCTCAATAAAACTCGAGATCTGACTCATCGTCACTCTTTCAAAGTTGTTATTATGCATGAAGTTAGTGCCACTGGTCTATATTTTTAGTAATGCTTTGCTCCCTCCCTTGTGTAGAGGAGCTTTATTTGCTGATTTAAGTGCTTCTGGTATCTCCCCTACGTCAAAGTTTTTCTCCACACTACACTGAACACTCATGCTCCCTAAGGTAAACATTTTCAACTGAAGAAAACCAAATAAGGGGTAAAATTCACCTGAGATATGGAGTAGTGTCTGATGGAACAAAATGGTGCTGAAAATGCTTACCTAAAAGAGACAGATTAGGGGCATATAATCGCCAACACCACCACAAACACCTAGAAGCTCACAGTGATGGTCCACAGAGTGCCCAACATTAATGCAGAGTATTACATGACATAATCTACTCATTATCCCCTATAACATACAGTACCAATAAAGACTTACTATGATCCCCGAGTCTAGAGGAATGTGAGAGTACATCTAGACTGCCATGACACCTAGTGCGACTCCTCCCCAGCATCGCCCAACCACTTGGACAGGACAGTAGAGCAACGGTCTCACTTTTTGCAGGTTGGCATTCAATCCCTAACCATCCAAGTGGCTGGGCACCATTCCTTCTCACGGTTCTATTCCAACTTCTTATTCTCACGTCCCTTCCAATGCTATATAGTCATGATGGCTTAATGCTGTCTCCTGATAATTACATTACCTCCTCCCAACATCTTTCATATTAACTCTCAGCCTCTATGGTAGTAACAGATACCCACACTCCAGCAACACAATCTCTACCTGTGCCTATATTGTTGGATAAATGCTTCCGATTACTTGAATCTGTAGTGCCAACAAGCAAAACCCAGCCAGTGTGCATGTTTGTGATAAAGCCTTAAATAAATATACGCCACACATTCCTTACATGTGACAACCTTAGCCAATTCCTTACCTGAAGATCTGGAGTTCCCTCTTCATCTTCTGGTTCCTTGCTTAAGGAAGACTCATAATGTTCAACAGCACTTGCTACTTTCTTCTTAATTTTGTTAAGAAATGCTGAATTTACTATTCCTTGATAAAAACTAGAGACCACACTGCCACACTCATACTGCCTGTAAATAGGTCCATGACAGCATGAATTATAAATGTTTGGAACCTGACAAATTAAAACAGATATAGGATGAGTATAATTATACAAAATATTTAATTAACACAGTTTTAGCAAATGAAATATTTTCAGGGCTATTGCCACATGTAACTACAATACAAATAACCATCTAACTTTCTTTAAAAAGAAACAAGTTATACATCAGTCCAATACAATCTCAATGTTTTATGGAATGGAATATTTGGGGATGGATCCATTCTATTCCATCAAGATTTCTTTGGCAATTTTTGTGATTTATTGCCATTACATTTTTTTACTTTCTCTGTCATGTGAACAAAAACTTGGTTACATATCTTTGGTATAATGTCTTAAAAATAAGTGACCCATTTAATCATGGGTCTAGTTAATAGATGCCTTATCCTAGATGCCTGAGATTTATGTAATTATTTAAACAATTTCAATAATGCTTGTACTGTGGAATTACTAAAAGACTCTTAGGTAAAATGATACAAGAAATCAACATTAAATTGTTGTTAAATATCCAAGAGACAACTAACCCAGGTTGTGGAGGAACACGAGCCATATGTAGTGCAAGGTACATCTGCAGGGTGACTGGGAAGGCAGGATGGTCGGCAGGAAGGTCCACCACCTGCCGACCCCACCGATAGATACTCAGTAGACTGGACGATGCTGGACCAAGGCCTAGAGCACTTGTTACCTTCTGGAAATGTTATACATTTCGTTCATTTAAATGTTCATAAGTTCCTATTTCCACATTGAGAGCATTAGGGTTCATCTGCAAGTTTGTGTTCATGAGCATCATCATTATCACTAGCCAGTTCTTCACACTCTCCCATGTACAAGTACCAGTGCTCAGAGTGCAAATAGAAAAGAATAAAGGAAACAAAAATACAAAAACAAACTCAATATATTCCACACATATATACTACAGGACCATGCAAACCCAGCATAGTCACACTTCATCAATGCATCCTGAGACATTTCCCTTCTCTTCACACAACCATGTACAAGGTGCTCTCCCTTAGATGTAATTGACTCATATACTTACTCTCTAAACTAATTGATTCCATATAGCCTCAATCCCTACCACTTCTCATGAGCTGTTCACACTCAGTCCTGCTGTCTCACACTCACCATGTTTGACTATCTTCTTACTCCCTCCATTCCTCCTCCTGCCTACAAATTCACTTGAATACACTTTTAATTTATATAAAAAAAATCATATCATTATTGATTCATTCACTAAATATGAACCAAACCATCTCAATAAACTGTCATCAATCTTATGACTCACTAATTTTTGAACTCCACATTTTCCTGTAACTTTTTTTTATCCTTACTCTATCCTTCTAATCCCACAAAAGCATCTCATTTCAATAGCTCACAGCTCTTGATCTTTATGCTCAAGCCACACCAGCATCTCTTATCTAATCCATACATAAGGGTCAGTACTACCACTCCTTCATGCAGTCTTCGTCCTGCCTCTCTTCCTATCTTATACAGTGGAACCTCTGTTTATAAATGCCTCATTTAACAAATTTCTCAAGTGGTCAAAATGACCACTTCATGGACTTCTCTTTTTAACTTTGCCACACACTTGAATTTTCGTCTCTCTCCATCACCATTAATTTATTTTGGTCCACTTTCACATTTTGCGGTCTCCTCTCACATATACCTCTTGACTATCAACATAAAATTATGTTTTCTTTGCAAATAGAACAATAATCAGCAGCCAATCAACAGACATCAGCTATTAATTAACACTTTCGCGTTCCACAGACTTAATAAGTCGTCACTCTTTTTTCTACTGAATGTGTTCCAGTGACGCATTTTTGCGTCACTCGATATAAAAATTTGTAAAAAAAAAAGTTTCTATGCGATCTTCAATTTTTTTTTTTTGAAATGAGCGCCATTGTTTTCCCACAATCCTCCGTAGGCCGCATGGGATTCTGGGTCACGCCATGCGGTCGGCCTAGTCCTTTGTCAAACGTCTCTCGTGACCGGACTACCGCGCTCCCGCGTCCAGAACCTGTGCCACTCTCTGCCCTGTGTAGCAGTGTTTATTCGTTCCTGTCTCCTTACAACGCATTATTACTTGCAAACATGGATCGTGGTAAAGGACAGAGCACCTCTACCCCCAAGAAGGATAGTGAAATGACCAAGGGAGATAAATTGAGTGAGCTGTACAAAATGTTCAGCAATGTGAAGCTTACCCCTAGTAAAATTCCTGATTTGTTGGATCGTTTGTCAGATGTGGAGGCAGATGCTGAAGGGGAAGAGCGTCAGAGTGATTTCAGTAGTGATAATGAGGGGACAGCGTCGTCTGATGAGTTTGATTCATCATCGAGTGAGGAGAGTAGCGAGGGGATTGAGGATGAGTCAGCGGATGTGGGCCGCCCCAAGGCACCTGTAAGGAGGCGTGCAGGACGTCTTCAACAGCCTAATCCCGATGCTGCCTGGTCAACTGACAATACACCACCTATTGTAGGCAGTTTCAGTGCCACACCAGGCATAACTGTCCCAGTGCCAATTACCCCCCTGCAATTTGTTCAATTATTTCTGACCCGTGCCCTAATTGAGTTCATCACAGTGGAAACTAACAGGTATGCCAGGCAGTTTATTCAGAATGCTTCCAGGCGCACTATGAGGTTGTGGAAGGAGGTATCTGCGAAGGAAATGGCAAGGTATTTGGCTTTATCAATCTTGATGGGTATTGCACGACTCCCAACAATGCACATTTTGAGGTTATTACTTCTTCATACTTTGCTGTGGGTAGCTCTATATATATTCCAGTTCTTAGTGCTCAGATTGGTATGTCTACATAGTGCATCTTCTTGCGAGTATTTTGACACCAAAATGAACAATGTAGCACAAAAACTTCCATTGGAACAATATTTTTGTTTGTCGGGTGTATTGGGTGTACCGGGCGTGGAAACGGGTGTTTGGGCGGGTGAGGCATCGACGTGTTTGGGGGTGTTTGGGGGTGAGGCGCGCACGTGTAACCCACTTTTATGCATATGTCTGTGTAGGCAATTTTATTGCGATCACCGTGATACCAAACAAAACCATATGCAACAAGTTTTGACTTGATAAACACAATCAGAGTAGCAACATATAGGGAGAGTTTAGCGGAGTTTAGCGTGAGCGCGAAACAAAGCACGCAGTTCTTTGGTTGCTGGTCGCCTAATGTTAGCTTTGGTGAAATGTTATACATATGTTCTTATAGTACATTTCATTAGCTACACAGTGATACCAAAAAAAAACACGTACATCGAAAATGAGGGTCACAGACATGAGGAGAGTATAAACTTTTCAGTTGTGGTTGAGCGCATGTGCAGCTGGGCGCGCTCCGGCGGGTAACCCTAAGCCAACTTCCCACATTCCTGTGGGTGGGGCGACACCATTATTTATTGTGTATATTTATATGTCCGTGTAGGGAATTTTATTGCGGTCACAATGATACCAAAATAAACCACGAATAATAATTCTGGGGTTCGCAAACATAAAAACATCGTAAACATTGATGCCCGGTTTTACGCTCACAGCTAACGACCGCCACAGTTTGTTATTCGGTGTGGTTCTCATGTTGTCTTTGGTGACATTTTATATATATATTCCTCTAGAGCATTCTCTCGCGAACACAATGATACCAAATTTAAATACATGCCGCCAAAATTAAGCTCCCCACCCCGAAAAGATTATAAACATTTTAGTGCTGACGCGCAGTAGGCCGACACGAACGGCCCACTTAGGGCTTACCGTCAGCCTATTCCCAGGGAGCGCGAAAGTGTTAAATAATTGACTCACAGACTCAAATGGAAACTTACATGCATTGCATTCAACCTTTTATATGTTTTGCCAGGAATAATGTAATTTTAACAGTTAAAAATTAAAGAACATGCTGTTCATCAGTATTTTATCAAAATCACAAAGAAAATTGGCATTTTTAATATCAAAATTAAATGTTGAATTTGTTTATGTTTATTGGCAAAGTACTATATATAAAAATCAAAAGGAAAACGTCTTGATTATCTGGACACCTAATCTGTTGTATCAGGGACAAAATGGATCAGAATATTTATGTTAAATCTTATTTTTATGTAAAACTGTTCTGCTGGAGCAGGAATACATTACACAGTATTTTTGCCAACTCCACTATAGTACTATTAGTTAACTTAATACCTTAAGTGCTTGCTCCAGCGTGGTTTGTTTATTGGTATATAGTTCCAAGAGAAGGTTCTTCCAGAGCCCTGAGTTTACTTCTTGCTGTGTCTCCAGTGTGAGAACAGCCACTGTGAACCATGGAAACTGTGGGGCTGATGGACGCACAAGCAAGGAATTAGGGGCCGTAGTTCCTGCAGTTAACCAGGACAGCAAGCCAATCACACCTCCCCCAGCACTACATTGATATTCAGAGCTCTGAAACAAATGTTTCCAATTGGTTATCTTAGCACTGAAAATATCTTGAAAATATCACCTGAGGTGCTGCAAAAATGATAACGGAGAGAGAAATTGGTCTAGGCTAATAGTCAAATTTGCTCGTGCTCTTAAAAAAATAAAATATTTCCCCTGTGTTGCATCTGTGATGAAACCACAGACAAAATATATATATGCTGTATATTTTGTTGAGACACCAAGGGAATACCAGAATGAACTTACATGAAAGCCAAGGGATAACAGTTGGGTGAGAAAAGACTGAGGCAACTCAATACACTTGGTAACTTTATAATGTATACCATGGGCTGATATGTTGGTATTGGAAGGGTGGAATATATACAAAGGATGTTTCGAGATGACATGTAAAAAGATGCTACAGGTGAGATGGCTGGGATAACACAAGAATATTTCTTGTTTGATGGGTCAGATCAGTTGCAACACCCTTTCTGCCTTGCCAAAATACGAGTCACGTATTTTTCATTGTGGTTCTCTCCTCATTCTTGCATAGTTTATCGTGCCTCTTTTGCTCTATTCTGTAACTTTATAGTACCAGTATCTAATGGCATCGTGTGCATCCCACTCTATTGCTTTATTCCTCAATCCCAGTTCTTCGACTTTGTGTTACAAGGTTCACCTTTCTAAACTTTTTCTGAAGTGGTTAAACTGTCAACCACAGGCTTACCCACATGCGCATACTCTACGGAAATATACCACTCAAACTGCTTGTTTTCAACAATGTTCCCCCTGTTCAGACATTATAACCCGTGGGTTCTGGAGATTGAACTGGGCCTTCACTGTAAGATATCTCCCTAATGTGCCTTGATAAACGTCTGACTCTGGTTCGGTGGCTGGGTTTCAGTGGTCTCTGCTATTTCATCTTCCAAATAAATGGCACCTGTGCTAAGGATTTTGGCTTGGGTAAATACTCTATCTTTTTATAGTTTTGTCACCTTGCATGCTGTGGAAAACTGGCTATGGGAGTATCCAGAGGGTATTTACTCAGAAATAGTGTGCTGAACATAGTAAAAAGCTCCTTTCTGATCTAGGGCTTAAGATGCTCCCATTCATATCTTTGTTATCACATTACCTCTCTTAGTATGTTTGGTTGATCTGGACTTTAAGTGGGAGTTGCCAGTTCCCCAGACCATATTGTGGTGATACATGGTGATGGTCAGTGCAGCTTTCATTTATTAGCAGTAGAGTGAAAAGTACCAAGCTTGGTACTTTTTTGTATGCAGTGGGTGTTGAGGCCGCACTTACTTTTGAGTATCACAGCATGCTGGTATGCTCGGCAGTGGTTTAAATGAAATTTGCTATAGCATCTTTACCCCAAAATATGTAACAAGACCAACAGTAAACATCTGTCATAATTTGTTTAGAATTCATGGGAGCCTGGAATATACTGTGAGCCCTGGGTGGATTATAAAGATTTCAGCTCTGGAAGCATCTGAGGGGGCCATTTAAGAAAGGAAATTATCACAATGATTAACATTTTATTATGCATCTGTTAAATTATACAAAAATTAGCATTGGATTATGCAATATAAAAACTGGTGCAAAAAATCAACATTGAATGTAATGAAACTCCATTTTCTGGGCGAGTCCCGGAGGCTCCCCGGAGCTATCGAACTGATATCAGCTATATTATTCAGTCATATGCCTACTGGGAACTATGAGCCAGAACCTGGTTTCCTTAGAGAGAGGAAGGGAGCAATGGCATATGAAAACTCCACTCTTTGAGAGTATATTCATGTCTGCCATCGACCGGGGTTGGACACCCAGAAAGGTAGGTGCCCCAAAACAGACTCCTGGTAGAAAAATTGCAATCTGAGACCGAACAGAGCCTAGGAACTCCCTCCAAGGAAAACAAAATAACAAGCAAAATGCTATCACACTGTGCGGCCCCACTGAGCCGGCTGCCAGACCTCCAGTTTGGAGACTGACAAATGGAAACAAAAACCGTTGACCGGAGGGAGGGAGGGTGCCAGGGAGCCTCCGGTACTCAGCCAGAAAACCAGCGTTGAATGTAATACGCCATTTTCTGGGTGAGACCCAGAGGCTCCCTGGATAATACACCGGACTGATGTATATATATTAGTCCGTGGCAACAGCCAATCAATAGAATTCTAACCTACCGGGGACCATGAGCCAGAACCTTGCCCCTTTCAGAGAGGCACGAGGAGCAATGACCTATAGACACCCCCATGTAGTTGGAAGCAGTCTATGTCTGTCATCTACCAGGTCAAGCACCCAGAAAGGTAGGAACCCCAAAACAAATACGGCTGGTTAAAAATTGCAAACCAAAAATCGAACGAACAAGCAGAACTTCCCAATCAGAAAACAAACAATCAATCATGACATCACCACAGCCGCCACACTGCTGTCTGCACAGCTCTCGACTCTCCCTGGGAGGGGAAAGGGGGGGGGGGGGCCTAAACCTCCCGTGCCGGCTACCCAAACCCAGTTTAGAGGCTGAATATCAAAAACGCAAAAAACCACCGACCAGAGGGAGAGTGGGGAGCCTTTGGGTCTCACCCAGAAAATGGCATTTCATTACATTGAACGCTAGTTTTCTGTGAAGAGCCTCTTCGGCTCCCCGGAGCTACCTAACCACGAAAAAGGAAAAGGAAGGACTTAGCCTGGAGGTGGCCGCCACTCGCTCCTCAACTCGAAGTCCAACCTGCGACCATAGGCTACACAACCTGTGACCTGTGACCCAAGGCTACACATGCCCCAGAAGGGCCAGGAACATTAACAAGGTACCGTGCAGCCAGGACCCTGTTTGACCTCCAGAAACCCTGTGCCTGAATGTCAGCCCCAGGACATAATACCAAAAACAGCAGCCAAAGCCACAAACTTACGAACGTCGTGGGCATGGGAATGGACCACAGGCAGAATAATCATGCGGACGACTTGGTAGGCCCGTGCCCTGGAACAGAGAGGAAGGGAAACCGGGGTTAACCCAAAGCGCGTCCCCTGCCACGGAGGCCGTGACGTGCAAGAAACGGCAAAGAGCCGCAACCGGACACAAAATATGATGCACCCCCGGCCAAACCAACCAAGCATCAACAACCCAAGAACCTCTTCGGACAGCAGCAGTCTCATTCCTCGTCAGAAAAGGAGGAGCCAGCTGCAATCCGAACAAAACGACCACCAGGACCAAAAGAGCAGAAACCCCTGCACTGGAGAGCATGAAGCTCCCTGACCCCCAGAGGCTAATGCCAACAAGAAAAGAGCCTTAGAAAAACAGTCCTGAACTGAAGGGGCCACTACAAACCGAGGAGAAGAGAGAGAAAAGAGACCATCAGGTCAAATGACCAGGATGGCTCATGCGGCACACGAGCAGGCCGGAGGTGAAACAATGCCTAAGAAAGCTTGCGGAACGTAGCAGAAGTGACAGCCACCCAGAATGCAAGCTGAAGCAGCTCCGCCAGCGCCGCACAATATGAGGCAACAGTATTTGACATAAGATGACGGTCCTCAAACAACCAAGAGAGAAAGGACAAAACAACCCGATCAGAAATTGAAGACAACCCACGAAGAGACAAAAAGTACCGAAAGGACCACCAGGAAACTTCATACTGCCGCCGAGATGAAACCTGCAGGTGGGACACCATCAACGAAGCCACCTGATCACAATACAACTGGTGATAAACCCAAGGTCAAAAAGATCTGGTGCGAAGATTGGAGGAGAAAATCGAACCACCCATGTACCGGACTGGACCTATTTGTTGAAAGAGACAGAGCCGCAGGAAGACCCTTGTGTTCCGACACCGAGCAAGCAACACCTGAAACCAAGGCTGGGGCTGCCACCAAGAGGCCAACAGGATTACTCTCCCCTGGTAAGTCTCGAAGCGAGCCAGGACCTAGAGCAACAACCAAACTAGGGGCAAGAGGTACAGGTAACCCCACTTTGACCAGCCAAGCCAAAAGGCATTGACCCTGACGGCCTCGCAGTCAGAGAAGGGCCTGCACCGTGCTGTGAGCTGGATGGAAGGATGGACCCCACTGACCCTGGCTGGCCTGGTGAGCACTGGTCACAAAGTACCAGCTGAGAGATGATGCAACCGTGAACACATTGAGTGAGGGCTCGGGTAGGCGCCACGGCACTGAACCCTGAAAAACCCTGAAGAGGAAGCCAGCGATGCGGCAGCCGACGCAAGGCCCCGAGGTCCGAACCCAGCGATTGCGAAAGCGACGGAAGGGATGCCCCCAAAGGAACCAGAACAGCTGCCGAAGCCAGATCCGACCCAGTAGGTAGACCAGCACAGCAAAGTTCAGACTTTTGCACAGCTGCTCGAACAACTGACGAGTGACCCGGGTGCAACCCAAAAACAGACGAAGACAGGACCACAGCCGCAGCAACTCTGCAAGAGGGAGAGACAAGGAAGCGGTCCAAGAGTCCGACACAAGATCCAGCCAAGTCCAAACCTGAGAGGGAACCAAATGGGACTTCTCTCAGTTCACCAAGATCCCGAACCCGGCGAGCTGGGTAAGAACCAAATCCCTAACAAACAGACGTGTGGATCAGCTGGAAGCCCAGACCAGCCAGTCATCGAGGAAACGAAAGTCATCGTCAAAGCGACACAAGCAGTAAGCTTGCCTCTCCACGACAAAACAGAGTCAGTCCCTGAACCCCGGATGAATCGGGACGTGCCAATATGTGTCCCGGAGATCCAGGGACACCATCAAAGTGCCCGGCTCCAAAAGCAGCTGAACCTGGGACAGAGTCGTCATCCAAAAGAAGGGGCAAAAGACCCATCGGTTCAGACAGGACAAGTCCAGAATGAACCTCAGATCCACACAGTCCTGTTTTAGAACTGGATACAGACAGAAAATCCAAGTGAGGGACGCTATCGTTTCAACCACGCCCAAGCGTACCCACTCCAGGATGACCCGACAGAGCGTAGGGAAAGAGGCCTGCCCTGCCCGTCTCGAACTTCCCCGGAGGAGTAGGAGGCACCCAATGCCACTGCAAGTAAGAGCAAACAGCACGAGCCTTCCCCCCTTCACCCCATCGTTCCATCAACGAGGCAAACCGCAAAAAAGGCTAACGACCCTTATGAGAGCCCGACCTACACTAAGAGCAAGCACTGCACCGACCAGACGCAATCGGCGTGTAGTGTAGGAGCCGTCGGCGTGAGCCAGTAGTGCAGGCCCTGAATCTGGCACTACTGGCTTGCAACGACCGAAGGAATCCAGAGCTCTGGCATGACCCTTCCAGGCAGGACCCCCACAGCCATTCCCCTGGAGAACCAATAAGCCCGACATAGGTCAGCAACTAGATGAAGTTGCCTGCAGAAAATGCATAACTACAGACTGCAAACAGCAACGGGCAAAAAGGGGACAAAAATCTAAAAGCCCTGGACCAAGCAGATTCCAAAGAGTAGACGAGCACTGCCCGTTGGCACGCGAGGCGAGAAGCAAAGAACAGAGAAAACACTTCCTTCAGAATCAGCCCAAACAACTTCAACCAGGCAGCCGACGAACAAGCCACCAAGGCAAGCGCACCAGACACTGGTTTAGAACCCAGCTCCTACATATTCTCCTCGAGCCAGTCTGAAGACAGCTCCAGCAGGGAATAGAAGTGCAAGACCGAAGCCAAATGCCCATGGGCACGCAAATCATCAGCGACCAGAGACGCCAAAAGGGAAGAAACCTGCACGTGAGGATGCACCTGGCCAACATCGTGAGGAAGCACAGGGGCGAACACGCATGCATTGAGGTGGTTCAACTCACCCCCCAGGTAAACCTGAATGACCAAAGTCAACTCCCACCATTCAAGCGTGCAGGTGCGACAGAACATATGCCAAAGAAGGGGGCCCGCTGGAAAGACCCAGAAGCCTCGGTGGGAGGATCAGGCTCGAATGCCTCCGTCCCTGCATTGAATGGGACAGCCCCCCTGGAGCCGCCCGAGTCTCCTCCCCAGCTAAATCCTGCCCTGACTCCGAAACCCTTAGACATTTGGAAGCCAGCAGCAGGGAGTGAGGAGGAGGGTGAACACCAACAGGGAGTGAGGAGGAGGGTGAACACCAACAGGGCAAGGACTAAGGGGCGCAGACTGAACCAAGGTTAAAGTGACCAACGCCCCAAGTCTGGGTCCCTAAAACCAAAGCAGGGCAGCTTCGGGGCATTCGAGCAGGTGACCAACCTAGTGCGCTGCAGCAACCTAAACCTAGCATGCAATGCAAAAGCTGTTTGACCCCTAACCTCACCTGAAGAAAAGAGGGTAAACCCGAGAACGAGCGGAGAACCAGTTTCGCATGACTCCGGGTTGAAAGTGACGTCGACCAAACAAGCAGCATGACGGAGGAAAAACAGATGATTGTCATACTGAGACAAAGGCAAGGAACAACCTTCAAACTCATACGAGGGGAGATGGGACTCGCAAGACATAATGAGGGTCACCCCGAGCCTCGACAGGGGGGGTTTCCAGAGCCTGCAGGGTGATGTGACCCTACAAGAAGCCCAAGCACTGATGCTGCCAAAGCTGGTTGAAACAGGTTTATTGACCAGGCAAACTGACCCCTGAGAACCGAGCAACCTCGGGGCCGAGGGGAGGATTGTCCCACAAAACCTAGGTGAACCTAATGGGAAGCCAGGCAGCAAAGGAACTAAAAAGAATGAAAAAGAGCCCCAAAGGAGCTCCACAACAACAGGAGGCCAGAGAGAGGCATGGCCGCTGCTGTTATGCAAGCTGTGCAGCCCAGTGCACCCCAAACCAGCAATAAACACTGCCTACCCAGGGCCAAACAAAAGCACCAAAACCCTAAGCTGACTCTAACGGCGAGGCAGAAGCCAAGCGACCGCTACCCCTATGGCAATTGGAACCCAAAAGTCCTAGGGAAGGTAACCCTGAAACCCTAGGGATGTACTCACAGGGTGCTTAGGGAAGAGAACCCTAAGCACATACAGCCCTAGGTGCTGGAACTCCTGGCCACTGCACCAACACACAGCAGGTACCACCGCATGGGTGAAAAAAGCAATCAAGACCTGAGTAGACATCTGCCCCAGCCAGCTTCGTTCGACGAACTGAAGGTCTGGTGGCTGGCACGGTGGGGCGGGATCTCCCCCTCCCAAAGCAGCCAGTGGTGTGATGACATTTTGCTTGTTATCTTGTTTTCCTTAGAGGGGAGTTCCTAGGTTCTGTTTGGTTTCAGGTTGCAATTTTTTTACCAGGAGGGGTCTGTTTTGGGGTGCCTACCTTTCTGGGTGGCTATCCCCGGTCGATGGCAGACATGAATATACTCTCATAGATTGGAGTTTTCATAGGCCACTGCTCCCTTCGCCTCTCTGAGGGGAACCAGGTTCTGGCTTGTGGTTCCCGGTAGGCATACGGACTTTATTTGACTGAAGCCCTAGACTAATGTAGCTAATATCAGTCCAATAGCTCCAGGGAGCCGACGGGGCTTCCCACAGAAAATATATCAAATTGATACAACTTCATTCCCACTGAAACAGACATGTTCTGTCACAGAATGATCTGTTTGAACACAGTAACAAAGTTCTACTGTATGATCCTTATCTTATGACGGAGGAAATCAAAGTTATGTAAATGTAATGTAATGGGTTATGTAAATATATACCAGAGTATTATACATACAGTACATGACCTAGAAGTTAATAAATAATAACTATAAGAAATACATAAAAAGCACCAATTACTTTCATGACTTCTGAAAATCCTCGTAAGACTTCTTGCCAGGAAGTGGAGTGGATGAAGGCGTGCTGACAAATGGTGTCCAGTAAGAAGAGCACGGAACTGTCGTGCACCCACTCTGGCACACATATAAGAAGCTGAAGCCAAAACTGTACTGCCAATGCCCCAGATGGAAGATTGTACCTTGGAATACATATTCAATATACTAATAATGCAATAGCTGAGTAACCAAAGCAAAAGTTATAGCCACCTATATAAGCAATTTCAGTTATAATGCACAACCTAAAAAAAAGTGTAACAGATCTTTTTAGATGCAAATTAAAATGTATATAAAACATTATTACGTTATTCAAGTACAAAGAAACTATATTTCCAAATTATAAGATAACATGTTAAGAATATATTATATATATATATATATATATATATATATATATATATATATATATATATATATATATATATATATATATATATATATATATATATATATATATATATATATATATATATACATATATATATACATATATATATACATATATATATATATATATGTCGTACCTAGTAGCCAGAACTCACTTCTCAGCCTACTATTCAAGGCCCAATTTGCCTAATAAGCCAAGTTTTCCTGAATTAATATATTTACTATAATTTTTTTCTTATGAAATGATAAAGCAACCCTTTTCTCTATGTATGAGGTCAATTTTTTGTTATTGGAGTTAAAATTAACGTAGATATATGACCGAACCTAACCAACCCTACCTAACCTAACCTAACCTATATTTATCTGTAAGGTTAGGTTAGGTAGCCAAAAAAAGCTACGTTAGGTTAGGTTAGGTAGGTTAGGTAGACGAAAAAACATTAATTCATGAAAACTTGGCTTATTAGGCAAATCGGGCCTTGAATAGTAGGCTGAGAAGTGCGTTCTGGCTATTAGGTACGACATATATATATATATATATATATATATATATATATATATATATATATATATAATATATATATATATATATATATATATATATATTATGTATTTAAAACTGCTGAAGATTTACCTTGTGTAATTTTGTATGTGATATACTATCATAGCAGCAAATGCATTGAGAATCTTCCCAGGGAAGGTGGTAGCCACAAGACTCTTTGCCATAGTAATATAGGTGTGGTCTGCAGTCAAACATTTTTGTATGGCAAGCATTAACCTGCTTGATCAGAAATTAACACAGGTCAGTTTTTGATAACATGAAAATGCTTTAAATACTGTCCAATATAGTACAGTATTACAGAAACAAGTCTATAAAACTGTATAAACAAACAATATATATACATACACATATACATAAATTTACATGCACACACACACACACCTGCTTATACTTACAGACAACATACACACAAAGTGAGGGAATGAAATTGCAAAACCACAGGTCTTAGCTCAGTAACTTCAGACGAGAATGGGGAACCGTTTATCAGCAGGCACACAACCCCAGAGAGAAGTGGAACAGAAGACTAGATCACCCATCATCCCAACAATCCTCCTTCCTCAAACACCACTCATGCCTCCTAACTCATAGACCCCCTCCCTGCTCCTCCATCCCAGGTCCTCACTGCCTCTCCCATCCTGGACCCTCTCAATCCCCTATCCCAGACCTTCCCTGCCCTCCCCCATCCCAGACCTTTCCTACCCTCCCCCCATCCCAGATGTTCCCTACTCCCCCCCCCACCCCCATCTCAGACCTTCCCTACCCTTCCCCTCCATCCCAGATGTTCCCTGCTCCACTTATCCCAGATGTTCCCTGCTCCCCCCATCCCAGACACTCCCTGCCCCGCATCCCAGACTTTTACTGCCCTACCAACCCAAGCCCTCCCTCCCCCCCCCCCCTTTGTCCCATGATCGCAGGGCAGCCATGTCCTCCCTACCCCGTATCATACAACTTCCAACCCAATGGAATTGATGCTAAGGGAAAGCGAGACTGGATAGAAGAACGTTTTCTTCAAAGTAACATACTCAAACATAGATAGGATCACAAATAAAGCAAGTGAAATTGGGGAAAGATCACGAGAAGATAACTCAGTTGTAATAGAATTCATTGGAAATGAAACTGGCGTGTTAATGTATGCAGTGTTTTCCTAGGACTACAATGTAATAAGTAAAGAAAGAGATGGGATGGGAGCAGCAGCAGCCCTGCTGATAAGAAAGGGCTGGAGTTTCAAGGAGATAGATATCCTGGGCTGTGAAGGGCTCAGAGACTACATAACAGGCACCATCTTGAGGTTATCTTGAGATGATTTCGGGGCTTTAGTGTCCCCGTGGCCCAGTCCTCGACCAGGCCTCCACCCCCAGGAAGCAGCCCGTGACAGCTGACTAACACCCAGGTACCTATTTTACTGCTAGGTAACAGGGGCATAGGGTGAAAGAAACTCTGCCCATTGTTTCTCACCGGCTCCCGGGATTGAACCCGGGACCACAGGATCACAAGTCCAGTGTGCTGTCCGCTCGGCCGACCGGTTCCCTACCATGACAATAGGAGGGCAAAATATAGCAGTAGCAGTGATATATAACCCTCCAGTAAATGACAAGACCCCGACAAGCATATGAGAGAAACATGACAATTATTGCTATAACAGAAGGGGCAGCCACTGTCACCTGTAAGAACAGATCCCGACTTCTAATCACGGGAGACTTCAACAATGAAAAGATAGACTGGAAAAAGAAAGAACCTGATGGGGGCACAGAATCACAAAGAGCTCAACCACTGGACGTGGCAACAAGGAACTTTTTAAACCATTATGTCAGGGGTTTTTAAACCAACAAAACTGCCAAAAAGTTGGAAGACAGCTAATGTAGTCCCAATGTTCAAGAAAGGAGACAGACAGGAGGACAGTGTCCCAAGCTTGCAAACCATGCAAGGTGATGGAGAAAACTGAACATCTTGAGAGAAGGAACTTTTGTAACAAACCACGAGCACAGGTTTAGGATAGTAAATCATGCCTCACAGATTTAATAAAAATCTATGAAGAGGCAACAAAAATTAAACAAGAAAGAAATTTTTAGATTGACAGAAAGCTTTTGACACAGTACCCCATACAAGTCTAGTGCTTAAGTTGGAGAAGAAGGGAGTTGTGAAGGCAAGGTGTTCCAGTGGGTATGAGATTACCTAAGCAATATAGAAAACCGAGTTACTCTGGGGGGCAAGATTTCAGAATGATGTGATGTCTCAAGCGGCATCCCACATGGTTCAGTTCTTGGATCTATTCTGTTTCTCACATATGTAAATGATCTTACAGAGCAAATAAGAGTAATTCTTCTCAATTTTACTGAAAATGCAAAAATTATGAGGAGAATTAAGACAGAGAATGACAGCAAGTCTACAAGATGATCTGGACAAACTGAAAGAATGGTTCAACAAATGGCTCTTGACGTACATGTAAAGTAATGAAATTAGGTGCTGGAAGAGGCAGAGGCCAGATATTACCAAATAGGAGATGTAATCATTCAGGAAATGAACAGAGAGAAGGATCTAGGAGTTGACGTCACCCTGAACCTGTCTTCTGAAGTCCACATCAAAAGGATATCATCAGCGGCATATGCACGAATGGCTAACATAAGAACAGCCTTAAGAAATTTGCATAAGGAATCATTCAGAACGTTGTATGTCATATACGTTAGGCCAATCCTGGAATATGAGGCTCCAGTGTGAAGTCTATTTCTAGTCCATGTCTACTCTAGTCTAGTCTATGTTGCAGGATGTTCAAAGATATGCCACTTGATTAGTCCCAGACATATGAGATATGAGTTACGAGAAAAGTCTACATGAATTGAACCTCATATTACTGGAGGACAGAAGAGTTAGGGGAGACATAATTACCACTCACAAAATCCTCAGGGGAATTGATAAGTTAGATAAAGACAGACTATTCAGCACTGGTGGCATTTGCACAATGAGAAAACAGTGGTTCATTTGGGTACTGAGAAAACTCAGTATCCAAATAAACCACACAGACATTGGAAAGAATATGTCCCCACACCTCAGTGTGCCTGAGGATATTTTGAACTGGAACAATGCCTTGGCATTTACAGCTTAGGTGGGTACATGAATCCGTAAGTCTGTAAACCCTATGGGTGAAAAGCATCTCTTGCTTTCTATCCTACATTGTGGCATGTTGAGCTTGCAACTGTTGCCCCATGAAAAGATCACTCTTTCCACATTGCAGTGTGTCATCCTGCCATGATTGTCGTGATCCTATCCAATTGGACCTTCAGTGATCTTGCCTTAAGTGAGCATCATAGTTGAATAATTCAGAAAGTTAATAAATAATGATACTGTACAAACAAGTTTTTATATATACAGCAGGATGCAAGAAAAGTGTGTTCATATGGTAAGGTTTTGCAAAATGCACAACAAATTACAGGATGATTATGACATAAAACAATGTAAAAGTCAGAGAAAAGGTAGAGTACATGCACAGCCCTTGTATGCAACAACAATACCACTACTGTACAACTATTTCTGCAAAGTTAGACTATACTCACACATCCTTATATGTAACAATTAACACATTTGCTACTAATGCAACAATGAATTAAATTTGCAATAATATGGCTGGAATAAATTACCAATAAACCCATACACAAGAAACAAGTGATGGCATTTGGGTCCACCCTGGAACAATATCAGTCAAGACTACTATTGCAGCACACCATATTTAAACTGTCATCACTTCCTATATGCTCTGACTCCCTTGTAACTGTGACCACTGCTGCAAAGGATCTGACCTGGTACTGGAGGTGATGTCTTCAAGCTGCGAGAAGAAAAGTGGCATAATGTGTCCCAGAGCAGATATAGCAGCTTCATACCTGCCCTGAGCCACCAGCTCGTGTATGCACTCTATACCTTGCTCACAAAACTAAAATAAAACAAAAGAAAATTAAAATGCAACTTGAAAATTAAAATACAACATACAGCATGTTAATTTTGACAAAAAATTACCAGGAAGGTGATAAACACAAGTTCATATGAAATTCAATACACAATTATTTTGTCCTTCCGTAGACCATTTGAAACATTTAACCGACCTTAAATCACAGTAGATATACATATACAAAGAAAGCTATACTGTATTAATGTTATATAGCAAGTGTGGCAATATTTCTGACTAACCTCAGGCAAGGAGTGTCCCCAGGTAGTTAAGAGCAAAGCAGAGAAGAGAGCCAGTGGGTTTTTATCCATAATGCCACGTTTTACAACATTCATCAATGACCTGTAAAAAGATTACAATGATATTTTATGGCTTTTATTTAATGATACAGATGAAATTATTGATGTGCAGTGTATCTATTTAATATCTATTATTTCTAATTCCACTGTGAACGTCCCTTCGAACTGCTGGCTACGGCAAGACAAACTTTCAGGCTCTGCTAGCTTGTTCTCTTTGCCTTATGCCCTCATCAAAACTCTCTTCAAGTGTACTCATTCTCCGGAGCACTGACCCTGGCTCGAGTCTGCCGAGTCGTGAAGGAATGGGTGGCTTTCCTACAAAACCAGCAAAGTGGTTTATACTTAGTAAAGGTATAAAAACTGTTGTATAAAAATATTCAAACAATGTATAACAATACTGACCCTTGTGTTATAGCTACTGATGTAGGATCTGGCATGCCCTCAAGGAGTAATGAAGGAGAGGCCAGAGTAGCACGAACTTGTGCCTCAGGTTGGTCCAGACGGTGTAGTCGAAGACAGGAAAGCATCTCCCACGACCAATCAAAGAAAACCTGCAAAAGCACTTGAAGTTTATCACTTGGTGGAATACATTACTCTTATATTATGAATTAAACATGACTGTCAATCTGAATTACTAATTTTAAAATATATAATACTTCAGTATGTACCAATTTACAATAGACACCAGAAACATAGCCAATAAGTTAACATCATTTAAAGTTGAAACATTGAGGTAAGTAACACATTAACTTAACAGTTCTAACCTGCTCTGGAGATGGTGAGTACATAACTGATGTGACTTGCTTCACTCCTTCCGTCAGCAGACTTCCAGAATACATATCACAACAAATCTTAATGTGTGCCTCCAATACCGTTATTGCAACCTGTATGCAAGAGTTTGTTTTGAAAATTCATTATGAAAACATTCTACTGAGAATTTTTAAGATATTTGATTAACCCTTCGGCTGTGGATCCAATTAGGTGACTGAGTGGCTAATTATGCTCAAGTGTGCATCCTGTCAAGGAAAATATTAGGGTGCAGCATAAGATTTTAAAACTCCCTCAGATACACGGGGCTCACATTGGTTTTCTCAGGCCTCCAGTAAACAGACACCATTTTGAAAAAAAAATCATAAACACTGTTCCTGGGTGTGAAGGTATCAGTTCTGAGTGAGCAACCAAGGCTGGTGCATACAGCTTAAGCTAACAGCACCGCTGCTCTGCTTGTATCCACAGCATCACTTAACAATTATGAAGTATACAAGTAACTGCCATTATTTTGTGATGATAATACAAAAGATCCTGACTAATAAAAGCTGCATACAATGTTCGAATATCAATGAACACAATGTTGTTTATGATGTTCAGTGTGATACAGACAGCCATAGCACCTGCCACTGATGTATCTATGCATCATGAAACGACCTCATGCTCCTTTAGAAAATAAACTAGTGCAAACTGATTTATATTCAGGATTTACGGACCAGGATGCTGATAGCAACATTATGCCTAGAGTTAGTGATAGGCATGTTATAAAGGAGGCATTAAGTCAAACAGCTGACAAGTGTGTTGATGCTATGTTGTGTGCATGTGGGTTCATCAGACCAGCTTAGTGGGTCGTTAAGGTGCACAAAAATGTAGATAGTTACATACATAGTGTATATGCAGTGTAATGACACCAAAAGCACTGTTTTCTTGACCTAAGAATATAATAATCTTGTCACTAATATGCACACCTATTTGAGTATAGCAATGCTCCACACATTTTATTACACAAATTTGTAAAATTACAGTACACACTATTGTTATCAGGATCCTGATAATAGTAGCAAACACTGCGCCTAGAATTATTGATGTCCGTAGTATATTGTAATACATTCTGCTTCATCACATTGTGTCATCTGCTGCCAGTGTCTAGTGATAATGTGTGTGTGGAGCTATGCTGTCTTTGGTCATTACTATACCCCACCAAACTGGCTTAGTGGTTCATAATTGTGCATGAAAATGTATATAGTTACAGACAAAGTTTGTATATAGTGTAATAACAGCAAAAAAACAGTAATGAATGTACTGAAATGCCATTTTCTGAGCGAGTCCCAGAGGCTCCCGGGAGCTATCCAGGCTGATATGGATAGCTCCGGGAAGCCGTAGGGGCTCCCCCCAGAAAACAGAATCTTTTATTGTTCTAAGCAAATAATATAGTATGCATCTTAGTAACATGAATATATCTGTGTGTATCTACATGTTCTGTGATACACATTATTACTGGCAGCCCATTATATCACAGCACTTGAGAAAACCACAGTAAAACATTAGAAACACTGAGAAAATATTATATTGTATATTTAATGCATCCAGTTAAAAATTCACACAGAACATACGGAGCTAGGCTGAGCCCTGACTGCATTATGAGATCACCACAACAGACATGTAATCATGCATGAAAATGTTCACAGTTATACAATGCACATACAGTACAATAGTACTAAAAACAGAATGTTTTATTGTTCTAAACAAATAATATAGTATGCATCTAAGCAACATGAATATATTTGAACATACCAATGTTACACACATTTTATTACTAGTTATAAATTTCTAACAACATATTATTGAATATATTACTGGAAAACAAAAAACAGAAAAAACTAATCAGACATATTGAAATATGTAAAAACTATCTTCGCAGCAACTCCCACCTGACAGCTGGCCTGGGGCAACTGTCCCGCGGTGACTACCGATGAAAGCTTATGAACTGTGACATCATTGCGAGACTTCCAGGCTTCACCATGGCCAAAGTCACACACAACTTTTTTCATTATTTTTCCCGAGATCAGAGAATGTATTTTATCAACATTAGAAGGAAACAACATCTGTTAGAATTTTGTTTATGTAAACCTGGAGGTTGCACCATATAAACAGGTGTGCACCTCAAGGGTTAACACAGAACAACCAATGTTTGTGAAGAAGCATACTTACCTTACGATGCAATTCTTGTGGAAGACTAAGTTGAGTCTTAAGCTCATTCTCTCCCCAATTAAGTTTGCTGAGAATAATTCGTGCTAACTGATTCTCAACGCTGGCTGCTGGCATGAAGAGCAGCCAATGGGACACACATGTAACATCATCACTGTCAGGCTCCCACATCTCCAGAGGTAAAGCACGAAACAAATAAAGTGCCATACCCCCCACGCTAGTGATCTTTTCCTGTAATAAAGTTTGAAGGCAATAAATGCATCATCAACCACCACATTTCCCACTTTCATGGGATGCAGAGGCATCAGCCTGGAGAAATAGGGGAATAAAAAACAAAAGGAGGTTATAGATATTAAATACCTGTAATATAACTGTCACTGAACCATTCATTGAATCCTCTATAATATATAGCATGAAGGGTATACAAGCACTACCACACTTCAGCAGCCATCCACTGCTGCCCCTAACAACTTTCATAAGATCAGTTTACAGTGATCTTTTTGAATTACTGCACATAGCAAGGCTGTCTTAACAGCATTGCAGGCCAAAGCAATGCACCGGGGCCCCAAACCTGATGATGGGTACTGAAGACAGGTTACCTAGATGATGGACACTGGGGGCCCCCTACCTAGATGATGGGCACTGGACTCCCTACCCAGATGATGGGCACTGGACTCCCTACCCAGTTGAGGCACTAGAGCCCCCTACCCAGATGATGGGCACTGGAGCCACCTTACACATAAAAGCCCATAAAGTGATAGCCCATAAAATGAGATCAAAAGGAATAACGGGTAAAGTGGGGCATTGGATTTTGAACTTTCTGCCAAACAGAATGCAGAGGGTGATGGTCAATCAAATATGATCAAGCCCAAGTGCAGTGAAAAGCTCTGTACCCCAGAGCACAGTTCTTTCACTGCTACTATTTCTTATTCTGATCTCGGATATAACAAAAATACTAGTAACAGATTCGTGTCATTCTTTGCAGATGATACAAAAATCAGCATGAAAATTTCTTCTGTAGAAGACACTGAAAAAATGCAGGCAGATATTAATAAAGTCTTTAACTGGGCAACTGAAAATAACATGATGTTTAACGGTGACAAGTTCCAGGTACTGGTACTTAGGCATGGTGGAAACGAGGAATTAAACGAAATACAGGGTACAGAACACAATCAAACCTATTCACAGAAAAAATGCAACAAGTAAAAGATCTGGGAATTATGATGTCTGACGTCCTGACATTTAGTGAACATAACCAAACAAATATAGCGGCGGCCAGGAAAATGATAGGATGGATTATGATAACTTTCAAATCCAGAGACCCCACAGCAATGCTAATACGATTTAAATCACTGGTGCTGTCCTGTCTTGAGTATTGCTCAGTACTCACTTTCCCTTTCAGAGCAGGAGAGATCTCTGAATTAGAGGGAATACAGAGAACATATACAGCACGCATAGAAATGATAAAACATTAAATTATTGGGACGTCTCAAAGCTCTCAAAATGTACTCTTTGGAAAGGAGACAAGAAAGGTAACAAATATATACACAGAAGATACTTGAAGGCCAGGTCCCAAATTTGCAAAGTAGAATAACAACATACAGTACTGGAACAAAAGATATGGAGGGAAATGCAGAATAGAACCAGTGAAGAGTAGAGGTGCCCTAGGCACAATCAGAGAACACTGAACATCAGAGGTCCACAGCTGTTCAAAACCCTCCCAGCAAGCATTAGAAATATTGCTGGAACAAAGTTGGATTTATTCAAGAGGCACTTAGATAAGTTCTTACAAGAAATGCCAGACCAACCAGGCTGTAGTGGATATGTGGGCCTGATGGACCAAGTTATCACAAGTCGATCCTGGCCTCAGGCCAGGCTCAATGCGCAGAAGAACTCCCAGAACCCTCTCCAGGTATGCTCCAGGTACCAAGATGATGGGCGGGCATGTTGAATTTAATCTTGGGGTACCCATGCATAAGCTCTTGGAAGCAACCCCAGACAAGTAACTAAATGTAGTGTTAAAGATGGCATGAAAAGGTATGAATGGAGAAAATACATAAAATATCCTCTTGTGTGTTATTAAGAATACTGTGTATTAAATTCAATTAAAGTTTTGCAATTCTTCAAATTAAATAAAGAAAGCCATTTACAGATTCCTTGCTTCTAATATTTATTAAAACGATATCAAAAACATATTTTAAAGAAAGACCTAAAATATGACATGCAAACTGGCAGTTCTCACAGAAATACCTGAGTTGCTGTCAGCAAAAATGAAATGGATGATGGATGTTTAGCTGCAATTGTTGATAACAGATCTCGACCATTCCGGCTAAGTTCTTCTCTTGTTCCCTCATTCACAAATGTTGCTTCAAATATGTTCTTTATTACCACCTGTAAGATATGACTCCATGAAACAACTTAAGTGAGGAAGTTTTATTATTTAAAACAATTAACTATTATAAAATTGTAATAATTAATAAGAAAAAACAACAAAAGGATACCTTAATAAATTCTTTTTCTGATGCTTCACGTGCAGCAGTCATGTTTGCCAAAGCAGAAAGGAGATAAAATGATTCATTTTCCTCCATTTTCAGGAGACAATCATAAAACTGACCACGAGTGTCACTGTGAGTTACTAAATCTGCCCAGTCACTATTCGTCAGGTTCCCGGCACTCTCCTTACATGCAGTACCGAGTGATTCCTCTCTCATACCTGTGTGAAGCTTGTAGACAATCTTCCACAACCTGAAAAGCAACCCAAAGAGTGATGCTTCAATCAATAACTTTCATCAAGTTTGTTACCAACATGACATGATTTTTTGAGAACTTATCAATAGTTTATCAAAACAAAATCCCCTCATGGCAATGTGCTTTTGAAGCATTTAAATACCAAGTGAAATGGTGACCAGGAAAATAAACTGATGTATATCATCAACTCGGATTATTACTTCTCCCTACTTCCAGCAGATCATTCATAAGAGCATGAACTTTCCAGTCAAAATTCAGTGAACAATTAACCCTTGGATTACAGGACCCATAATATTGTATTACTTTTTGTATTGAATTGCATGGATTGGCCATTATAATAATACATTTTATCATATGGCAGGCACCAAAGAGCAGCCAGGTTATGAAGGGTTACCTCTACCATCAATACATGACTCTGATGCTCAAATGACCCCAATGACCTCAAAAGCCACCCCACGTCCAGCCCTCAGTGGCACGAACAGCCTTACACGCCCTGTGCCCAAGGTGGTGACATTAAGATGGCACATATTGCAAACTTCTCCCAGTATAGGCCAAGTGCTATAAGAGAGAGATGGAGTAATAGTGATGCCATTTAATGCAGTACTACATTATTAAACAATTATAAAGAGGAAAATGCTCATCTTGTTGAGGTTACTGTACCTTGAGATGACTTCAGGGCTTAGCATCCCCACGGCCCGGTCCTTGACCAGGCCTCCTTTTTGTTACACATCCCCAGAAAGCAGCCCGTAGCAGCTGTCTAACTCCCAGGTACCTATTTACTGCAAGGTAACAGGGACATCTGGATGAAAAACTGCCCATCTGTTTCTGCCTCCGTCGAGGATCGAACCCGGAACCTTATTACTACGAATCCCGAGCACTGTCCACTCAGCTGTCAGGCCCCCCTAACCTCCTTCCTCCTCCTAACCTGGTAATCTCATCACCATAAAACAAGCAACTTTCACTAACCGTGAGAGAGATACACTGCCATAGGGGATGACAGCCAGGAACTGCCATGCACCTGAACGTGGGCTGCTGAATATGCTGTCTACAGCTTTCTCGAACAACTGGTCATATTCCACCTGTATTACACATTATATATATATTACTCTACAAAAAATAAAATAAAAGTAATAATTAAAATAAATATATATATATATATATATATATATATATATATATATATATATATATATATATATATATAATATGTCGTACCTAGTAGCCAGAACGCACTTCTCAGCCTACTATTCAAGGCCCGATTTGCCTAATAAGCCAAGTTTTCATGAATTAATTGTTTTTCGACTACCTAACCTACCTAACCTAACCTAACCTAACTTTTTCTGCCACCTAACCTAACCTAACCTATAAAGATAGGTTAGGTTAGGTTAGGTAGGGTTGGTTAGGTTCGGTCATATGTCTACGTTAATTTTAACTCCAATAAAAAAAAATTGACCTCATACATAATGAAATGGGCAGCTTTATCATTTCATTAGAAAAAAATAGAGAAAATATATTAATTCAGGAAAACTTGGCTTATTAGGCAAATCGGGCCTTGCATAGTAGGCTGAGAAGTGCGTTCTGGCTACTAGGTACGACATATATATATATATATATATATATATATATATATATATGTCGTACCTAGTAGCCAGAACGCACTTCTCAGCCTACTATGCAAGGCCCGATTTGCCTAATAAGCCAAGTTTTCATGTATTAATTGTTTTTCGACTACCTAACCTACCTAACCTAACCTAACCTATCTTTTTCGGCTACCTAACTTAACTTAACCTATAAAGATAGGTTAGGTTAGGTTAGGTAGGGTTGGTTAGGTTCGCTCATATATCTACGTTAATTTTAACTCCAATAAAAAAAAATTGACCTCATACATAATGAAATGGGTAGCTTTATCATTTCATAAGAAAAAAATTAGAGAAAATATATTAATTCAGGAAAACTTGGCTTATTAGGCAAATCGGGCCTTGCATAGTAGCCTGAGAAGTGCGTTCTGGCTACTAGGTACGACATTATATATATATATATATATATATATATATATATATATATATATATATATATATATATTTATATTTATATTTTATCGACACAACGTGGATTAGTTAAAAACAGATCTTGCCTTACAAATTTGCTCACATTTTTGGAAAAGGTAACCCACTACTCAGGCCTTCTGGTGGATGTAATATACAGGTACATGGATTTTACTAAAGCTATTGATAAGGTACCACATGAAAGACTGGCAAGGAAATTACAGGTCCATGGAATAAATGGTAAAATATTAGAATGGATAAAACAATGGTTGAAGGATAGAAAACAAAGGGTCATGCTAAATGGAAACAAATGTGAATGGAGAAATGTGATAAGTGGGGTGCCTCAGGGGGTTCCATTTTGGGGCCCTTCCATTTTATCATATACATCAATGACAGATGAGAATATTACAAACCACTTCATCAAATTTGCTGATGACACTAAGATTTATGGTAAAGTGGGAAATGATAACGATATTGAAGCCTTACAAAGAGATCTACATGAACTCCACAAATAGTCAGAAGACTGGCAAATGCTATTTAATATTAACAAATGCAAGACCGTGCATGTGGGGCATAACAACCCATGCCACGAGTACCAAATTAATACCATTACATTATATTACAGCAGATTGATGAAGAAAAGTACTTTGGAGTCAAGTCCACCACACATTAATAGTTGCACAACAGGCGGGGTGTAGCAATCAGAAAAGCTAACCAAACTCTAGGGATACTCGAGCATAATTTTGACTATAAGGAAAAGAAGGTAATAGTTCAACTGTATAAATCTCTGGTGTGCCCCATTTGAATTACTGTATCCAAGTATGAAGACCTCATTTTCAGGACATAGCTGCTCTGGAGAAGGTGCAACACCAGGCAACAAAAGTAATTCCACGACTAAGTCATCTCTTGTATCAGGAATGCTTGAAGGCCACAGAGCAACACTGCAAACCAGGCATTACAGGTCGGATCTCACTGAAACTTTTAACAAGCTAGAGGATGTTGATCCGGATATTTTCTTCAGAAGGTCAGATGTAACACAAATAAGGAGCAATGGTTTCAAGCTCAACAAGCCATAATGTAGGACTGAGAACACAAGATGCTTTTCACCTACAGGGTTATTAACCCATAGAACCGCCTACCCACCAAAGCCGTAACTGCCTAAACTATGTTGAGTTTTAAAATATACCTAGAAAAAAATCAAGGGCACCTTCGACAAGCTGCAGGCTTCCTGTCCTCGTCGAGGCCACTAAAGTTAGTGGCCCTCAAGTAAATCAGGAATGAAACATAAGGTCACAGTCAGAGGATACCCCAGTCTGAAGAGGAGTGAATAGTCAGGTCTAATGGGGTAAATTCCTAGCACTGTTGCAGTTTATAATTAATGTAAATGACCTACCAGAAGAAGTGAGTTCGCACATGTAAATGTTTGCAGATGATTAAAACATTTCATAATCTGTATAGAAGTGATAAATAGCTTAATTATGTCAAAAGAAGAAATATCTTTTATAACCTTGCATTGTGTGATGCAGTGAGTGGGTGTGGGTCAAGGCTAGTCAAATCTGCCTCACCTTCCCCACATGTGGCAGTCACTGAGCACATCTGTATTCAATTGTCAATATTTAACACAATGCCTTCCAAGAACACATCTTACCTGAGGCAAAACACTGTAGTACTATACTCACAAACTTCATAAGTATTTATTTCTGTTCTTTTATATCACTAAACGTACTTTTCACCTGTTATATTCTGCAATTTTTGCAAAAGATTAACCCTTATCAAACTTACAATGAAATTCAAATTTTAAAGCAACAGTTATGCAGTTTCTTCTTGCCCACTTGTTACTGATGTTCTTAGGCATTATATTTAACATGAATTTGGTAGAATTTATAGGAAAAGATATAACTGCTAGGAATAAAATCCCTGAAGCTTCAAGCTAGTGATGAACACAAGGAAAATAATGAGCTCTGGTAAGAAAATTAATTTTCCCAACTTAGTAATATATATATACAGTATATAATTTTGGGGGTTATTTTACTCAGTTGTAGGTAGTGCATACCTCATGGCTGCAACCTTTGCATGTATTAATGAAGGTTCTACCATCAGGCGAATTCAGATTTCACTAATCAGTACCTAGCCCTTTCTCAAGGAATGTCTGAGCATTCCCAAACTTGTATCTTTGGATAACAATTCTGTAACGATAATACAATACTGTACATACTGTACAAGGCTTTCTGTAGACACTTTTTCTAATAAATCTAACATAAGGAATTTAGGCCTAAAATCAATTACTATAGGTGACATGACTATTTTACAAGTGTTAGATGAATAGGAAGCCAACACACTGGCTTCTTATCCAAAACAAATACTGTATAATGCAATAACCTGTAATGAAGCCAAATGGACTGTTGTTTGTGATGCGGCTGAGCTCTGGCTTGGTGCGTCCTGGTGTGCAGAAAGGAAGCTCTGCCAGTGATCGGTAACATATTGCATGGTGTGACGTAGTAGTCGACAAATGCGCTTTGTTACACCACGATACCTCAGCTGATATACATTACATAAAATTAGAGATAAAAATATGTTAGGCAAGTAATATGGTGAAAGAAAAAGTTGGCATGAGAGTTAAGAAAGACTGTAGAAGCCATACAGACGTATGAGAGTGCAAATTTAAAATATATTCGTATAAAAAATTTTGAATACAAAAATGACACAGAAAATACTAAGCATTTAAGTTATAAAGATATCAAATTTTTATTAAATAATTTTTTCGCGATACAGGAAATCTATTTCAATTTAAATAAAACTAATTTCACGACTTTCCTTTATATAAAAATTATTTTGAAATTACACGCTACTAATTTATTTCACAAAACACAGTAATGTGCACATGCACTTACAATATATCTTTAGTATGTAAAAGAGCAAAATTATCATCCCTGAAGCAGTAATACCTTGGTTCTAATCTAGTTAGTTTGAATAAATGTGTCCCAAAAATATATGCAAAGCACTATCCAGGAAGGAAGGAGTTATCAGGGGAAAATACCAAGCCATCACGACTATATAGCACTTGGAAGGGATCAGGATGAGGATTTGGGATGGGATGGGGGGAGAGGAATGGTACCCAACTACTTGGACGGTCGGGGATTGAACGCCGACCTGCATGACGCGAGACCGTCGCTCTACCGTCCAGCTCAAGTGGTTGGCACTAATCACTAACTCAGCACTAACCAAGGAATATGGTGATAATGCTGACCTGGGAATATGTAGCCAATCCTCTTCGAAAAAGCTGAATCAATCGAGTAGCAAACGCAAAGAGCTTCATGCAGCCGTGGTGACTTGTGTGAGACACACTGTAGCGCAGCTTCCCATTTTCTTCCTCCACCAACAGTATGTGTTGAAAAATATTTTTGAAAGGTACTTGGTTTAGGATCTGAAAAAAACAAGGATTACAAAAGTTACTTTAATATATAAAAACTGAGTTTATATTTGTTTAATAAAGGAAATATTAGGTACAGTACTGTAATAGGTAACAGTGGAGCATACAGTACATATAAAAAATACCTATATAAAATGCTGTACTTATCTAGGAACAAATTTATGAAAATTTATACTGATTAGTGTATTATTGGAAATGTTAGTGTTTTATGATAAATTTAATATATTTGTCTATACAGTAATACAATATGCATATACAGTCAAGCACAAACAAATTTGAAAACTACATCCAAATACACCCATGATCTGAAATTCTTTAAAAATATGGGGTTGATCAGTGAAACACTCCATTCTGAATCATTCTCTTAAATTCTCCTTAGTGCCACAGCCATTATGAAAATCATGACAATATTTTAAAGCCTTTAAATATTATGTAATAGTTGAGACAATCAGAAGGAAAATGGTCAATAAAAAAGTAGAAAAGGAGAAATGAAGTTAGGATGCAAATAAGAACCAAATGAGTTTACAAAACAAAGGGTAAAAAGAAGAGACTTGAGGGTGTGTGAAAGGAGAGCATTGCACTGAAACAGAGTTAAAGGTATACCAACATATAATATCTTTCTCCAGTGGTGCACTATAGGCATGAGAGTGCAGCTGTTGCTCAAGATGTATCACAGTTCACACTCGGGGCCTGAGGCACTAGAAACACCTGCACTCTACCCATGAATGCATGTACAGAAACTATCATGTTGTCTGCAGAATATACAAAGTGCAGATGGTGAACATGTATACTGTAACATGCTCCTATGAATGGAAATTATTCCTACCTTATGCTTAGAATGAAAAAAATATTGAGGTAATATACAAGTATTTAAGTGAATCTCTCAACATTTCACACTAGAAACAGTTGAAAGTGGAGATAAACATAAATGAATAAACAAAACAAATATAAAAATAAAATCTTCATTTCTAAGTGACCAACCTGAACAACATCATTCTCACTTAAGAGTGACCACAGCTGTGCTGGGTTCTCCTCCTCTTCACCACAGCTGTCAACAACCACCCACACATTATCACCAGTCTTGTCTTCACTGGAACCTGTATCTCCGTCACTTGCACCTGGCAGTGCAGTTTGTTGAAGGTGATGTAGAAAGTCTTCTCTGGCATTAACTGGACTAAGTATGGTAGAAAGAACAGTAAGGGAGTGGTCCAATGGCCAGCACCCCAACATTCCTCTACCATCAATGGCCTCTTGTGTCCATGAACCTCCAACCTAACAAAATTTATTTATTTATAAACAAGAAGGTACATTGAGTTTGTGAGAATAAATAGAATGGTAATTTATAATCTTGTAAAACCACTAGTACGTGCAGCGTTTCGGGCAGGTCCTTAATCTAACAGATAATTTTAAGTAGGTAAATTCTAGCGGAATTAATAAAATAACATACATTGCAAGAAAGAAAAAAAAATGAGATGAGAGAGATTAGTAGGTATATTAGAGCACATTGGTATATTAAAGCTCTGATTGATTGCATTGACAGCTTGATTGGAAATTAAAAACAGAATTAAAAGACTGAACAGTATAGTAAGTGTAAAATCAGACACCACAGGAACTACATCACTCCAAATACTATGCAGTGCATCATAAATAATCCTTCAGCACATGTCATGTTTGAAATAAGTCTGGTATTCTTGATATATTTAGTTAGGGATGAACTGTTCTCAGAAAAAGCACTTAAATGAAACCTTACAAATATGGATGAACTACAATACACTTAAACAAAGTCAATGCAACTTACCACAGGTGTAAGAATGTACACCAATTTTGGCTTAGGACATCCAAAAGATTTGTTTACAATAACATGGAAAATATCTTTAAACATACAATACTTACTAAGAGCTTGTGGAAAGTTCCTTTCCAGGCAAAGTTATTCTGCCACCTCCATAGGTATAGCAATACATGAACTTTAACAGTATCATGGCAATCCAGGAGCAAAACATGTGGCATTAATTCTAAAAAGATTAAAGAACCCTTGTAGAACCCTTCATGGACCCATTCACCCCACGTGCATACCACTTTTATATAAGCACACTAAGTACAGGGAGGAAAGAGAGCATGGGAGTAGTAGAATAATTTTGCACAGAAGCCTTTCACATGCTTAAAGTATATTATAGGAGCTTCATTATTTGACTACTTCCATGTGAATAGCCACTAAATGAGGTTAATTGGAAGAGAGTCTATCCAGGATCATACAGTGGTTGCTTTCACAATCGACTTGAGAATGGTCCAGGATGGACCGAAATGTTGTCGTCCCTTCACTTTCTAGTGTGTGGTCTGGTCAACATACTTTAGCCACGTTATTGTGACTCATCGCCTGCATATGGTTGCTCAACCATAGTAGCCTTGGCAGCTACTATGATAACATACAGTACCTTAAATTAGTATTCCTACTAATGATTTCAACAGTTTTCCATTGTCAGGGATGGGAAGCTCATTAGCGTTTTTAAGATACTCCTAGGCCAACTACTAACCTTTCCTAGGATGCAACCCAAAATAACAGTTTCCTAACTCAAGGGAAACTATTTACTGCAAGGTGAACAGAGCATCAGGTGAATGGAAATGTGCTCAACCATCTGTTCTTCCATGGAAATTTTCACTCGAGTGTGAATTAAACATTGAGGTACTGTATATTAACACCAGTATTTTGACCACTACCGATGCTGCCTTATTACCCAATACTGTACTGATACTTAATATTTTATTTAGACGTTAGAAGTTGAATTTAAGATTTCTTGTGATGTCAAAGTTGTGATTTCTTTAAGACATGCTTCTAGTGATTTCATGGTTTGTAAGCTAAGACATAGTACATTAATAATAACTAATTATAATGCAACTATTCCTGTAGATTCCTCTAAGTTAAAGTGTGTTAAATGGACTTCCCAGCAATGATTACCGATTAATAATACTGTACTAAAATTAATAAATCAAGAGCTTTTGTATAGCTACTCGGTCTCGGAATGGTACAGGACATGATGCCTTACAGTCCCACCCTGCTGAGTTTGACACCTTGAAAAGAACGATAAGTGGTTCCCTTTAGAAGCACTGGATATTTGCCCTGGCAGAAACCAGTATAGCATACTATAGTTTCATGGTATTAACCACCACAATGTTCAGTGTTTCGCTCCTTGGGAACCACCGAACATTAAGATATGATACTGCTTAACATGGCTGCATGCATGTCAGCATTCTTTGATGATTTCACTTTATTTAAAGACTTTTTTTTTTATGATCACTTATCCCATGGCCAGATAGCATCAATTGAAAAGCAAATGTTTAATTTGATTTTGTTTCACATTAAATACCTTTCCAGTTTCAATATGTCATTGGCATATATACAGTATATGAAGTGTTTTAGGGAAGGAGGGAGGGAATTGTCAGGGAAAAGCGCCAACCCATTACGACTATATAGCACTTGGAAGGGGTCAGGATAAGGACCTGTAATGGGGATGGGGGGGGATAGGAATAAAGTGTTTTAAGTATTTTCATGGTATTTATTGACAAAAGGGTGGGTGCTACGTGATTTTTAGGCACCACTGACTAGTCATGAGCAACTGGCCGGATATGGAAGACTTTAACCGAGTTTCCCAGTGAAGGGGTTAATCACCATTACTCTAAAATATTTCACCCCGCATAAAAGCATGAATTTTATTCTTTCTTGCACTAAAGTATTTATCTCTGGTTACTGGAAATAGTTATCGAAACCACCAATGTCCGAAGAATAACGACCTTATCCTAACGTTGAGAAGGGGGATGAGAAATATATATACAGTATTGTAATACTGTATTGATGTTACAACTGTAACCGAGTTTTTTATTTTATTTAATTTATGTATTTATTTATTTATATATATATATATATATATATATATATATATATATATATATATATATATATATATATATATATATATATATATATATATATATATATTATATCTATATATCTATATATCTATATATATATCTATATATATATATATATATATATATATATATATATATATATATATATATATATATATATATATATATATATATATATATATATATATATATGTCGTACCTAGTAGCCAGAACGCACTTCTCAGCCTACTATGCAAGGCCCAATTTGCCTAATAAGCCAAGTTTTCATGAATTAATGTTTTTTCGACGACCTAACCTACCTAACCTAACCTAACCTACCTTTTTCGGTTACCTAACCCAACCCAACCTATTAAGATAGGTTAGGTTAGGTTAGGTAGGGTTGGTTAGGTTCGGTCATATATCTACGTTAATTTTAACTACAATAAAATAAAATTGACCTCATACATAATGAAATGGGTAGCTTTATCATTTCATAAGAAAAAAATTAGAGAAAATATATTAATTCAGGAAAACTTGGCTTATTAGGCAAATCGGGCCTTGCATAGTAGGCTCAGAAGTGCGTTCTGGCTACTAGGTACGACATATATATATATATATATATATATATATATATATATATATATATATATATATATATATATATACATACAGTGGTACCTCGGAATGCGATTGTCCCTGTATGCGAGATTTTCGGAAGGCGAGGTGTATTTACTCCAAAAATTTGTCTCGGAAGGCGATGGTTACTTCGGGAGTCGAGTTTGAACGCGAGTTTGTTGATACGCGTACAGCCGACCTAGCGCGTGGTCGTTCGGCGATCGTCGCCCCTCTGCCCCGCTGCCCCTCAGTTCACCATTGTCTCGCGCGCAGTGACTACCCCCACATCAATTCTTGTCGTGAATTTTCAGTGTTTTGTTGGATTTTTGGTGATTTGTCTATACAATTTGTTATTATATATCTCACCATGAGTCCCAAGAAAGCCAGTGGTAAGGATAAAGGCCAGAAAGCTCATGTGAGGATGACAATAGAGCAGAAACAAGAGATCATTCGAAAGCATGAGAACGGTACACGTGTTGTTGATCTTTGTAGGCAGTACAACAAAGCGACATCAACAATATGCACTATACTTAAGAAGAAAAATAAGATTATGAGTGCTAATGTGGCAAAAGGAGTAAGAACATTAACGACACAAAGACCACAAATACTTGAAGAAGTGGAAAAGTTGTTATTAATTTGGATACACGACAAGGAGTTGAGGGGTGATAGTGTTTCGGAGGCCATTATTTCTGAGAAAGCCAGGGTGTTGCACGAAGACCTTCTAAAGAAGACCCCTGCAACGAGTGATGCAGAAAAGAAAGAGTTTAAGGCAAGCAGGGGCTGGTTTGAAAAATTTAGAAAGAGAAGTGGTATCCATAGTGTTACAAGGCATGGGGAGGCAGCCAGCTCAGACAAACCAGCCGCTGGACGATTTATTGACGAATTTAAAGAGTTTGCAGAGGCTGAGGGATACCTACCGCAACAAGTGTTTAATTGTGACGAAACAGGACTGTTTTGGAAAAGAATGCCTAAGAGGACATACATTACCAAGGAGGAAAAATCCTTGCCTGGACACAAGCCTATGAAAGATAGGTTTACGCTTGTGCTGTGTTCAAATGCGAGTGGCGATTTAAAAATTAAACCCTTGCTAGTGTATCATTCTGAAAATCCAAGGGTTTTCAAACAGTATAATGTGCAGAAAACCCGTTTGTCTGTGATGTGGAAGTCTAATAAAAAAGCATGGGTGACTAGGCTTATTTTTTCGGAGTGGGTGAATGAAGTGCTGTGCCCTGCCATAGAAAAATATCTGCAGGAGAAACAATTGCCACTCAGAGCCGTGCTTCTCCTTGACAATGCTCCTGCTCATCCTCCAGGCTTGGAAGATGATTTGATGCCTCAATGCAATAAATTCCTCACAGTTAAATTCCTTCCTCCTAACACCACTCCTCTAATTCAGCCTATGGACCAGAAAATCATAGCGAATTTTAAGAAACTGTATGAAAGGGCACTTTTCCGGAAATGTTTTGAAGTGACTGAAGCCACAAACCTCACCCTCAAAGAGTTCTGGAGAGAGCATTTTAACATTTTTAGTGCTTTAAAACTCGTTGACAAAGCCTGGCAAGAAGTGACTCAAAGAACCCTGATCTCTGGCTGGAGAAAATTGTGGCCTGAAGGTGTGAGAGAACTAGACTTTGAGGGGTTTGAGCCTATAAATGATGCGCCTATTGTTGAGGAAATTGTTAGTCTAGGCCAGAAAATGGGCTTGGAATTGGATGGTGATGATGTGGAGGAGTTGGTGGAAGAACACAACGAAGAACTGACCACCGAA
This sequence comes from Procambarus clarkii, assembly GCF_040958095.1. Lineage (NCBI taxonomy): Eukaryota > Metazoa > Arthropoda > Malacostraca > Decapoda > Cambaridae > Procambarus > Procambarus clarkii. The sequence goes on from NC_091156.1 coordinate 18,483,518, forward strand.
GAACTCCTAGCCCTTCAACAGGAACAGGAAGCCAACACAGCAGCGAATGATTCTGCAGTGGAGGAGGAGGTGGTGGCAACAGCACCAGCGAATGTCCCTTCTGCAGTAATGAAGGTGTGTCAGATGTGGGAAGAGATTCAAACAACTATTGAACACACTCACCCAGACAAAACTGTAGTAGGCCGTTGTCTTAATCTTTTCAATGACACTGTGATGCCTTACTACAGAGAGAGCTTGCGAAGAAGGGAAAAGCAAGCTTTCATGGACAAATATTTGGTGAAGAAATCGAGCAGTGAACCTCAACCAGGACCTAGTGGCACTCAGGTTAAACGTCCCAGGGAGAGCACACCAGAAAGGTCCTCACTGCCTGATGTGATTATGGAAGGGGACTCCCCTTCCAAACACTAACTCCTCTCCTCCTCCCCCCTCCTCACCATCTTCCATACGCCTACAGCACTCGACAGTAAGGTAAGTAATAACTGGAACATACTTTTGTAGGTTTATTTAGATGAATTAGGTATAAAAATTTAGTTTGATGTGGGGTTTTTGGGGTAGTCAGGAACGGATTAATTCATTTCCCTTTATTTCTTATGGGGAAATTAACTTCGGAATGCGAGTTTTCGGAAGGCGAGGCGTCTCCAGGAACGGATTAAAATCGTATTCTGAGGTATGCCTGTATATATATATATACAGTATATATATATATTAGTATATTTTGGTAGCAGTCTTTCCTGTAGACATATATTATTAAATATGACCGAAAAAGTAAGATTAATAATTCTAACACGAATTTTCTCAATCTTTCGTACATTTCTTTTCACTGTTGGAGGTAAGTCAAAAATCAATTCTCCAAAATTCATTTTTATTTCTAGTCTGACGTGACGAAACGCGCTCGTGTCGCGTCAGACTAGAAATAAAAATGAATTTTGGAGAATTGATTTTTGATTTACCTCCAACAGTGAAAAGAAATGTACGAAAGATTGAGAAAATTTGTGTTAGAATTATTAATCTTACTTTTTCGGTCATATTTAATAATATATATATATATATATATATATATACAGTGGAACCTCTATTAACGAGTGGCTCTATTAACGAGTTTTTCCAGTAACGAGCAAGCCACTCGCAGCAAATTTGTCTCTATTGACGAGCTCGTCTCTATTAACGAGTGAAACCACATGGCGCTTCCTAGCGTCTCGCGGGTTCTCGCAAATTCTCGGACGCCTCCGACGCCAGTGTTGTTGTTGTATCTCACACGACAAGCATCCCTCTGGATTTATTTGCGCTTTTCTCTGTGTTTTTGTGGTTTGGTGACTGCAATTTGTAACGCACGATGTCGCCAAAGAAGCTGGTTGCTAAAGACAGTGTTGGCAAGGGGAAGAAAGCAACAATTACTGTTGAAGTGAAGAAGGAAATAATAGCAAAGCACGAGCGTGGTGTGCGTGTGGTTGATCTCGTCAGGGAGTATGGCAGGACCTCATCAACGATTTGTACCATTCTGAAGAGGAAGGAACAATTTAAGACGCTTGAGGTGGCTAAAGGAGTTACCAAGGTTAACAAGAAACGTCCACAAATCCTAGAAGAGGTTGAAAAGCTACTGCTAGTCTGGATGAATGAAAGGCAATTGCATGGCGATAGTGTCTCTGAAGCTCTTGTCTGTGCAAAGGCCAAGAAGTTGTATGTGGACCTTGTCAGGAAGACACCAGGTGCGTCGTCTGAAGAGGAGGAGATATTTAAGGCAAGCCGTGGATGGTTTGAGAAATTTAGGAAGAGAAGCGGTATCCACAGTGTTGTTCGACATGGGGAGGCTGCCAGCTCTGATAAAGCTGCTGCTGAGAAATTTGTACCAGAGTTCCAGGAATTTGTTGCTGAAAAGGAGTTCTTGCCCCAACAAGTTTTTAATTGTGACGAGACTGGCCTGTTTTGGAAGAAAATGACGAAGAGGACCTACATCACACAGGAGGAACAATCTTTGCCTGGCCACAAACCGATGAAGGATCGGCTTACTCTCATCCTCTGCGCCAATGCAAGTGGCGATTGCAAGGTCAAGCCGCTGCTGGTCTACCACTCAGAAAATCCACGCGTGTTCAAGGCATGTAAAGTGTATAAGGCGCGACTGAATGTGATGTGGAGGTCCAATAAGAAATCCTGGGTCACGCGGATATTCTTCACTGAATGGATCAATGATGTTTTTGGCCCCTCAGTGAGGAAATATCTTGAAGAGAAACAGTTGCCACTCAAGGCCTTGCTTGTGCTTGATAATGCTCCTGCACATCCTCCACAGATGCGAGATGAATTGTATCCTGAAAATCAGTTCATCACCATCAAGTTCCTTCCTCCCAATACCACTCCACTCCTCCAACCTATGGACCAGAAAGTCATTGCAAACTTTAAGAAACTCTACATGAAGGCCTTGTTGGAGAGGTGTGTTGATGTGACCGACAATACAGGGCTGACCCTCAAAGAATTCTGGAAGAACCACTTTAATATCCTGGGTGCCTTACGTTTGATCGATAAGGCCTGGGAAGGAGTGACAAGGAGGACCCTTAACTCTGCTTGGCGTAACCTGTGGCCTGAGGGTGTCCCTGAGCGAGACTTTGAAGGTTTCGGTCCTGCACCTGCATCTGCATCTGCACCTGTGGAAGACCCGGAAGTGCATCTAGTGGATGATATTGTTGCTCTGGGGCAAACTTTGGGTCTGGAGTTGGATGCTGCTGATGTGCAGGAGTTAGTGGAGGAGCACAGTGAGGAACTGACCACTGAGGAACTCCTGGAACTTCAGAAGGAGATTAATCAAGAGGAGGCACAAGAGTTCTCATCAGGGGAGGAGGAGGTACGGGAGGATGCTGCTGCCTCTTCAAGTGAGATCAGGGAAGTGCTAGGAATGTTTGAAAAGGTGACCGCATTCTTAGAAAAACATCACCCTGATCAAGCAGTGACAACCCGATGTGTGAACATGTTTAATGACAATTTACTGTCTCGTTTTAGGGACATCCTAAAACAAAGACAAAAGCAATTGTCAATAGAAAAGTTCTTTCCGAAAGTAGAGAAAAGAAGAGCCAGTGATAGTGAACCACAACCCGGTCCCAGTGGGGTGAAAATCCCAAGAAGAGAGAGCCCACCTGACTCAGAGGTGGATTCTCCTTCCACACCATAACCCCTCTCCTCCTTCCCACCTCCCCATCGTCTCCCTCAAGCCAGCAACGACTCTTCATAAGGTAAAGTAAATGTTAAAACAGTACAACAAAACATTTATAATTACATGTGCAGTATTATATTGACATTAAAAAATGTCATACAAGTATGGATGTTTTTGGGAGTGGAACGGATTAAATTTATTTCCTTTATTTTAAATGGGGAAATTTGTTTCCAAAGACGAGTTTTCCAGGTAACGAGCTCGGTGCCAGAACGGATTAAACTCGTTAATAGAGGTTCCACTGTATATATATACACACACACACACACACACACACACACACACACACACACACACATACAAAAATTCTTACATTCCTGTTCAGCCACTAGCATGCATAGCATTTCAGGCAAGTCCTTAATTCTAATTATCCCCGGAATATAACACGCCAAATCATTTAACAAGTTAAATTAATTCAGTGCTGGGTGAACAGTGGCTACAGTTAAGGATTGGCACCCCAGTAAATCCTCCCCGGCCAGGATACAAACCCAGGCCAAAGCACTTGCGAAGTGCCGAGTGAGTGTTTTACCACTACACCACGGGGATTTCTTTAAATATGGATAATGTAACAACTTAGTACCTGATTAAGAACTGGCACTGAGGTGGCAAATATCTGTGTGGCATAATTTAGGTCACTTGACAATCTAGTCATTATTGCTTATCATTATCATTCTAGTCTACTTAATGCTTCAAAAAATTAGATTGCTGCGTCTAATAAAGTCTTTATAAAAGCTCTTTTCCTCTTTCATGTCAAACCATAGCCTAAGTGCTTACCCTAATATAAAGTGAGGTTGTATCAAGCGTTGCCTATAAAATATTCATAGCCGATCTTTAGGAATTAATTTAATTTTATTAAAGGAGATTATTTGCTTAAAGCTTGCCATGCATATTAAATGTCTTATAGAACTAAACATTCTCTTAATACTGTACTTTTTATACAAGTACTGTACCTGAATATATGGTGGAGCCCAAGTACCAACTCCAGCTGGGCATCTTAAGATATGGTTGAGAACAAATAAATGGTCATGACGAGTTGCAACACGAAGTAGTATAGCAACCAGATCAGTTAGCCACTGTCTTGTATCTCGTATGAACTGCTGGTCCTTCACTCCCCGTCGCTGAAAGCTAAAGAGTACACTAATGCATATATACAATTTATCAACATGGGGACGTAAATGAGGCTTATGCTCCCTGCTACTGCTGGTACCAATTTTTGCATTTTTTGGAATTTGCATAAAATCTGGACAATCGCTTAAAATTTTTTGCATGTAGTTTTCCACCTGCAACTTGGACATCTCTGCTTCATATGCATGGAGAGCATAAGAATCTGAGAGAAGTTCTCTGGTCTGCTTCAGCTGCTTAGATACATGTGTACATATTTCCTCTTTGAAGCAAGCCACGTCATATTCATGCTTGACTGTCAAAAGACGACCATCTTCACACTCTCCTTCCTCGGTTGTTGTTCGTTTTTCAAATATCCACACATTTCCTTTTTGTTTCTTATATTCTTCTTGGATAGTTACCACCTCCTTCTGGCTGCCTATCAGACTTGTTCTAGCACGCAAATACCCGAGTACAAGTTCATAAAACTCCAACTGAGGTGTATTCCTCTCCTGTTCAATGAAGTGAGCAATATAACTATCATTTTCCTCAAGTTCATTATTTTGATAAAGAGCATTTATCTGAACATCAGTCATAGGTTGAACAGCAGAGTCATCAGTTAATGTTACTTTCAGTTTGACACCGGGCTTTATAACACTACCACTAATTTGAGCCTCTGTGCTTATCTCAGATTCTGTAGGAATATCCAAAGAACTTTTTGGATCGTGAAATATGGGGGCACTGGCTAAGGCGTCACTGTTTATGGAACACTGTCCTGTCACTACAACGCCACTATTGTCAACACTCGTCTCATTCACAACATCCTGCACATATTCACAGCCAATTTGATTATACGGAAGGACATTAATATTACACAATTCCCTATGCTGCTGGATTATAGTGTCATCAATGGCAAGATCTTTCAGCTGTTGTTGTAATTTAAAATATGGTTCCATCTCAAGTAGTTTCTGCTGTAGATTATAAAAGTCTGAAGATGAGGAACCTGTGATTTCTTTCACCTTTGCTTCTGTTTTCTCCTTAACTGAGCAATGGTCCTCACCAATATTAACGTCTGAATTTTCATTCTTGAATGTTTGTGAGGATTCACTGTCTTTTGCACTTTCAATTTTATAGTCACTGATCTCCTGTGAGGACAGATCTTTGTGCTCTGCCTCCTCCTCTGGTTGTGAATGTCCATTGTCATGTGAATGCCCATCGTCTAATGTCTCTAATGGTGGTAGAGGTATCTCCCCATACTCTGCCAGCAATTCCAACATAGAATGATTTTCAGTGCCATCCTCCTCTTGTACTCTTGTTTCAGGACACTTTTCAAACACCTCTTTCTGGAAAAATATAGATAAAATATTAAAAGAAATTATTTCCATAATTAGTTAAATTATTAAAACTATGAGAACAGTACATATTCATTCATGCATTAATGCTAGTATTGTTGACAAACATTGTAGTCAAAACATCAGAAAAAGTAATTAAAACCGAATGGGTAGAACACCCAGAGAGAAATGATATTATAACAGACAGACAGACAGACAGTATAGTTTTCAATCAGGAAGGTCTTGTGTAACAAATCTACTTAGTTTCAAAATATGATAAGACCAACAGAGATTTTACAGGAAAGAGATGGTTGGGTTGACTGCATTTATCTGGACTTAGAAAAAGACTTTTGACAGAGAGCCACTTAATTAAGAGGTTCTGGAAGCTGGAACATACACTGCAGTGACAGGGAGACTTCTAACATAGATGAAAAATGTTCTGACTGAAAAATGAGGGTAGTAATCATAAGCAATGTATCAGACTGGAGAAATGTCATGAGTGGAGTACCACAGGGTTCAGTTCTTGTACCTGTAAAGTTCAATATCTACATAAATGACCTACCAGAAGGAATACAGAATTATATGAACATGTTTCCTGATGATGCTAAGATACTAAGGAAGATAAGAAACTTGATGAATGTCATACCCTTCAAGAAGACCTGGATAAAATATGTGCATGGAGCACCACATACGAACACCACATAAAAGAAAAGATAAATGGAATTTAATGTGAATAAATGCCATGTTATGGAACGTGGATTAGGAGAAAACAGATCACATGTAACCTACAAATTATGTGTAAAAGCTTTAACAAATTCTGATAAAAGAGGTGGTTCTAGATAGAAAACTATCACCTGAGGACCACATAAAGAATATTGTGCAAGGAGCCTATGCTATGCTTTCCAATTTCAGAATTGCTTTTAACTACACGGATGGTGAAATACTCGAGAAATTTTTCATGACTTTTGTGAACAATGGTGCCTATATCTTAAGAAGAACATCAACTGGAAAAGGTGCCAAGACATGCAACTAAATGGCTCCCAGAACTAAAAGACAAGACCTATGAGGAAAGGTTAGAGGCATTAAATATGCCAAACTAAAAGATAAAAGAAAAAGAGGTGATATGATCACTACGAACAAAATAGTAATAGGAATCGACAAAATTTATAGAGTAGAATTTAATAATAGGGTAAGAAAATTCATTTTTGCAAACAGTGTAGTGGTAGAGAGATAGACGGTTGAAACAAGTTAGGTGAGATGGTGGTGAAAGCCACAAACATCAGTAGTTTCAAAATGTTACTTGACAGAGTGCTGGGATGATGGGACACTCTGAGCATAGCTCTCATCCTGTAACTACACTTAGGTAATTACACTTACACATACAAAAAGAAACTACGAAAGAAAACATGCCAAAAACATAAAGAAAGATCCAAATTCATTCTGTGCCAGTATAAGACGTAAAACTAAAACAAAGGAATTGGTAGGACCCTAAACAATGATGAGACTAACCAAGTTATAATGGATGATAAAAGGGGAACAAATACTCTGAATGAATACTTTACATCTTGAGGTTATCTTGAGATGATTTCGGGGCTTTAGTGTCCCCGCGGCCCGGTCCTTGACCAGGCCTCCACCCCCAGGAAGCAGCCCGTGACAGCTGACTAACACCCAGGTACCTATTTTACTGCTAGGTAACAGGGGCATAGGGTGAAAGAAACTCTGCCCATTGTTTCGCCGGCTCCTGGGATCGAACCCGGGACCACAGGATCACAAGTCCAGTGTGCTATCTGCTCGGCCGATCTTCGATAACCTCCCATCCCCCATACAAATGTCTGAAGGATGTGAAGAGAACAAATTAAGGAATATACCCATAACATGCGACACAATCAGGAAGAGCATTGCCAAACAAAAAGACTCAAAATCCCCAGGTGCGGACGGAATTCAATCCAAAGTGATAAGGGAACTGGCAGATGCACTATACCTACAATTGAAACTCTTTCAGAAAATCTCTGGACAAAGGGATAGTTCCCCTAGATTAGAAATATACAAATGTCACCCCTATAGTAAAAAATAAAAACAGAAATAGTTAGGCAGAAAACTTCAGTTCAGTTTGACATCACACATCTGCAAGCTCATGGAGAGAATCCTGAGGGAGGGAATCATTTACCATCTCACAATAAACAATCTTGCAAAATCAATGCAAAAGAGGTTTGTTAAAAATAGATCCTACCTTACAAACTTGCTCACATTTTTGGAAATGGTAACCAGCTATTCAGACAAAGAACGTCTGCAAGATAGACTTTGCTAAAGCTTTTGATAAGATACCACATGATGAAAGACTAGCAAAGAAATTACAGGCACATGGAATAAATGGTAGAATACTAGAATAGATAAAACAATGAAAACAAAGGGTTGGCTAAACGGGAAGGAATCTGACTGGAGAAATGTGGCGAGTGGGGTACTGCAAGGATCCAATTTGGGGTCAACTATTTTTGTCATATACATCAATAACATAGATGAGAATATTACAAATCACATTATCAAATTTGCAGACACAAATAATTATGGTAAAGTAGGAAGTGGAAACGATATTGAGGCTTTACAAGCAATCAACATGAACTCCACAATTGGTCAGAAGACTGGCAAATACTTTTTAATATAAAAAAATACAAGACCTTGCATGTGATACATAACAATCCATGTCACAATTACCAATTTAACAACATTAACTTGCAGCAGATTGATGAAGAAAATGGCCTTGGAGTGAGAATCCATCATACACTGAAAGGTAAGGTAAGGTAATTATCAGGGGAAAGCACCAAGCCATTACGACTATATAGAACTTGGAAGGGGGTCAGATAACGATTTGCGATGGGATGGGGGAAAAGGAATAGTGTCCAACCACTGCGACGGTCGGGGATTGAACGCCAACCTGCATGAAGCGAGACCGTCGCTCTACCGTCCAGCCCAAGTGGTTGGTGCAGCATTAAAAAGAGCCAACCAAACCCTAGGAATAATCAAACATATCTTTGACTTTAAGGAAAAAAAGGTAGTTATTCACCCTTACCTGGATTATTGTATCCAAGCATGCAGACCTCATCTTCAGAAAGACATAGCTGCTTTGGAGAAAGTGCAACACCGGGCAACAAACATTATTAATAACCAAGTTGACTCTTGTGCCAGGGGCAGTTGAGGGCCACAGGGCTAATAACACTGCAAGCCAAGCATGACAGGTCGGATCTCATCGAAACCTTTGAATTACTAAAAAATCTGGAGGATGTTGATCTAGACAACTTCAAAAAGTCAGATGTAACACAAACAAGGAGCAACAGTTTTAAGCTCAACTAACCGCAATGTAGAACTGAGAACAGATGTTTTTTCACCGATTGGGGTTATAAACCCACGGAACCACCTACCCGCCGAAGCCGTAAATACCAAAAAACAGTTGAACTTTAAAACCCCGCTTGAAAAAATTATTAGGACAAATAGGGAACCTTTGACTACCCGCCGGCTTTCTGTCTTCGTCGAGAATACTAGTATGTTAGTGGCCCCACAGATAATTCTCCCCAGCGCCCTGTTATTAAGTTCAAATTATATAAATATAAATTGCCATAACCTTTCTAATGGCCTACTGAAGAAATGATGTACCAATGACGAACACACCGTAAAGTGAACCCAAAGGTATAATCTGGCAGAGTACAAAGGCGAATATCCACAGCTTTACACAGGTGCGTAATTGGTGCGATTCGTGTCCGAGATCAGCTGATGATTACCTTGTAGTTCTCAACTATCATCACTCGTTATATCTGAGTTAGCACGCTGTTATGATAACTGTAACATTATATGTCACTTCTTATTTACTCAAAGGTGACAAAAGAACTCCAGGTAACATTAACTCTTAAGAGTGAGTGTAGTATTACCCTAGATCGAGGTTTCCTCTTCCTAACAGCCTCTGCCATCCAGCTCGACTGACTCGAGTTCACTCGACTCCTATAAACAAATTCAGATATCGTATAATACCAAGCTGTCGTACAACCACAAAACTAAGTTGTCGTACACTGTACAATACAAACGGTTGTCCTACACCACAACAACGCAAAATTCTTCTACACCACAACAACGCAAAATTCTTCTACACCACAACAACGCAAAATTCTTCTACACCACAACAACGCAAATTTGTCCTACATCCCAACAAAACAAAATTGTCCTACACCACCACAACACAAATCTATTCTACACCACAAACACGCAAATTTATCTTACACCATAACAACACAAATTTGTCCTATATAACAACATAAAGTTGTCCTACACCACAACAACACAACGTTGTCCCACACCACCACAACACAAAGTTGTCCTACACCACAACAACACAACGTTGTCCTACACCACCACAACACAACGTTGTCCTACACCACAACACAACGTTGTCCTACACCACAACAACACAACGTTGTCCTACACCACAACAACACAACGTTGTCCTACACCACAACAACACAACGTTGTCCTACACCACCACAACACAACGTTGTCCTACACCACAACACAACGTTGTCCTACACCACAACAACACAACGTTGTCCTACACCACAACAACACAACGTTGTCCTACACCACCACAACAATACAAAGTTGTCCTACACCACAGCAACACAACGTTGTCCTACACCACAACAACACAACGTTGTCCTACACCACAACAACACAACGTTGTCCTACACCACAACAACACAAAGTTGTCCTACACCACAACAACACAACGTTGTCCTACACCACAACAACACAACGTTGTCCTACACCACAACAACACAAAGTTGTCCTACACCACAACAACACAACGTTGTCCTACACCACAACAACACAACGTTGTCCTACACCACAACAACACAAAGTTGTCCTACACCACAACAACACAACGTTGTCCTACACCACCACAACACAACGTTGTCCTACACCATAACGTTATCATACAACTCCTCAAAACATAACAATATAATTGTAGGGGCAGGAGTTACACATACTAATGAAACCACTATTACGCAAAGCGTTTCGGGAAAAATTATAAAATATGGGAAAATATTAACTAAGGGTGTGAGGGGCAAAACAATACATATAGAGAACTAAGCTAAAATAATGAGAACGTCCAAGGAAAATAACAAATTAATAAAAAAAATGGATGATGCCTAAAGATGACAAGCATAGACTATTACATTATGAAGTCTGTAGTTCTAGCAACAGTACGGTAGTTTAATTCCAACAACAAACCACAATGTAGGACAGAAAATAGGAGATGCTTTTTCACCCATAGGGTTGTAAACCCGTGGAACCGCCTACCCGCCGAAGCCGTGAACGCCAAAACTCTGCTGGGTTTTAAAATTCATCTGGAAAAGATCATCAGGGCAAATGGGGGTCCTTTGACAAGCTGCCACCTTCCTGTCCTCATCGAGGACAGGAAACATTGCGTAATAGTGGCTTTAGGCATTGTATGTACTAGCTCTATCTATATATCGATCCATTAGTATTAAGTTCTAGATATTAATGTTTTTCTTGCCCGAAACGCATTGCGTAATAGTGGCTTTAGGCATTGTATGTACTAGCTCTATCTATATATCAATCCATTAATGTAACATCACTTGTATGTATATACCTTACCTGAATAAACATCTGAATCTGAATCTGAATCATTAATGTAACATCACTTGTATGTATGTACCTTACCTGAATAAACATAAACATAACTCGGGTAAAATTCAGGTAAATTCCACTAAACATAATTGAAGTATTAAAGTGTAATATAAAAACGCAAGTGGACTCTTTCTCATAAACTTTTTTTGAAACATAACAGAACATAGAGTAGTAAGTATAATCTAACTTTAATGGGGCCAATAATAAAAATAATCAGGGAACATAAGGTTCAGTGCACGAATAAATCCTTCATCAAATAAATACAAGAAATTAGATGACATTAAATGTAGAAAGTTCATAATTCTATTAAATACAAATTTAGGAAAAGAGTAACACAAAAGTAACTTATTACGGGGAAAGAAGTGAGTGAAATTGGTTAATTAGTATTGATTATAAGATATTAATTACATGATAGTAACCATTTCTAAGTCTCTTTTAAACTGATTAGAAGACGTACAGCTTTTAATTTTTAATTCCATTTGGGAGGTCATTCCACAAATTGGGACCCTTGAATTGCATAGCATTTCTGCTTTGGCTGAGTCTTACTCTAAGAACAAGACTTGTCTTGTGATGCGTTTGGCCAGCTCATCCACCACCTCGTTGAACACTATTCCAACATGAGATAGAATTTACACAAATTTTACTTTGTGACCTTCTTAGTTTTATCTCAATTATCTTTTTCTTACAATCCTCGACTATGGACATGAAGACTGGATTTCGACTGTTTAAAGAATCAAGTGCTCCTCGACGGCTATCGACAAATACGAAGACATATTTTTCGTCTTGAGGTACTTCCTCCAAGTCAGCACAGCATAAGCCTGTAGTTCAGTTTATGTAGATGAAATATAATTACTAAGTCGAAGTTCAGTTTTCCTGTCCACAGTTCCAAACTCGATGTATTCCCTTATCTGGATACCATTCCCTGCCCTGCGCCGGCCTGCGGACTCCTAGTTCAACCTTGACGACGAGCAGACGTCTGACACCTGCTCCGCCTGGAGGTGCCGGATCACGTTCTGTTTCGCGATTTTGGATTTGATACTGCCGTTTGGCATTCGTATTCAACGGTCCGGATTATTACGACATCTGGCGCACATATCACCTTGGGTCGCAGGATAATTGATAGATTCTGGACGTTTTCTGGATGGTTCTCCCGGCGGGGTGACGGTGTCCGGCGCCGGCTTGGCCGAGAGATGTCCAGAGTTGGTGGCTCCTGGTATGCCCTCACCCATGGTGGGCGGCTGACTTCTGCTCTACCGTGGGACACTGGATGACTTTTGCGTTTTAGTTAGGGGCCGAGTTTTGGTTTTGCTACCCAGTGTTCTCCCTGTGGGGTGGGGCCGGTGCTTGTCACCCTGAGGAACTCTTGGGGCTCCCCAATCATCTGCCCATCTGTGCGTTTATTGGCCGCGAGGCACATTAGTTTCCGCTGATAAGCGACATTCATTTTTGCTTCTCACAGCCCCGCTCCTGTGCCAGGTAAGTCCACTACTGGATCACCATAGCCCGTGCTACTTGCCCCGCTCCTGTGCCAGGTAAGTCCACAACTGGATCACCATAGCCCGTGCTACTTGCCCCGCTCCTGTGCCAGGTAAGCTACGGGTTCACTATAGCCTGTGCTACTTGGAACTTGTTCCGAGTAGCTGAATCTATAGCAACAACATCTGCTTCGCGATTAGCCACTCACGGGTACGCCGGAGCGCATCCGATCCCAGGATCGTCGTCGTCCCTAAATCAACACTAACACCCTGCCCTGCTATCTTCCACCACCCACCCGTCACAATATACATGTACACTATTGTCTCTTGGTAATTACCTAGGTGTAGTTACAGGAGGAGAGCTACGCTCGTGGTGTCCCGTGTTCCCAACACTGTCATATCCAAGCAAGGAGATCTCATCTTCAGAAAGATATAGCTGCTCAGGAGAAAGTGTAACATCGGGCAACAAATATAATTCCAGAATTAAGTCAACTTTCGTATCAGGGACGGTTGAGGGCCACAGGGCTAACAACACTGCAAACTAAGCATTACAGGGCGGATCTGATTCAATCTATTAAAATACTAAACAATTTGGAGACTGTTGATCCGGACAATTTATACAAAAGGTCAGATGTAACACAAACTAGGAACTCAACAGAGAGAGACGGAGATTTTCAAGCTCAACAAGCCACGGCGTAGGACTGAGAACAGATATCTTTTCACCCACTGGGCTATAAACCCATGGAACTGCCTACTATCCGAAGCCATAAATGCCCAAACTGTTAAATGTTAAAATCTAGCTGTAAAAGATCATCAGGGAAAATGAGGAGACCTTTGATAAGCATAAGGTCAATCATAATATCATGTCATAAGGTCAATCATATCATAAGGTTCTGATATGATTGACCTTTCTTCCATCGTCTGTGGACAGGATAATTGAACTCCAGCTTAGTAATTATATATCATCCACACAAGCTGAACTGCAGGCCATTCTGGCGTGTTTGGAGGAAGTACGCCATGACGACAAAAATGTTTTTGTATTTGTCGATAGCCGAGGAGCACTAGAGTCCTTAAACAGTCGAAACCCAGTCTTCATGTCTATAGTTGAGGATTGTAAGAGAAGAATAACTGAGATACAGCTGAAAGGTTATAGTGTGAAATTCATGTGGATTCCATATCATGTTGGAATAGTGCTCAACGAGGTGGCGGATGACTTGGCCAAACGTGCCACATCAAAACCACAAGTTGACATTGAATGTGAATTCACAATGAGACAAATAAGAAGCAAAATCAGAAATATTCAGGCACAGGCGGGAGTGGAGAGGAGAGAGATAATGTATGAGAGTAGTCAAACCATGCAACACTACATGTATGTGAGTCAAAACACCCATTTCACTTATGGTAAAAGGAGAAATGCTTGGAGTGACTCTGTGTACATGCGGCTCAAGCTTGGGTACAAATATTACTGGGAATATGGGATAGATGTTCATGATAATGACACGAAGTGTAAACTATGTGGTATGTTAAGGTCTCACACCCTGGCCCATTATGTTCTTGATTGTCCGTTGATTAATGTATATAGAAACACTGAGATAAGGACTGTTCCTGAACAAATAGCCTGGATGTGTCACAACGGAAAGGTTGATGATATTCTTGAGAGATATAAGAATTTTGCACCAAGATTGTAATATTTTGTTGAATTATCTGCAGGTGTCTTGCAAATTGTCTATACAGTATACCTAGGTCATAAAAGTATTTGTGTGTACGTCTGATAACATACTACTTGTGAAGGAGGAAATGTATATGTTTACCTCTCAGAATGTTTGGCAATATATTTATTTGTGATGTGTGTCTATGTATATATTAACACGTTGTACTGAATGGGGTGAGAATAGCTTGAGCTACCTCATCCCTTTGTGTGTATTTTACCTCAATAAACTTATTTCAATTTCAATTTCAATTTCAATTTCTTCCATCGACGAGGACGGCTGCGTGTCCTCGTCGAGGCCACTAGTGTTAGTGGCCCTCGGGTTGTTATTGTTTTAGATTCAGCTTCTGGGAACAAAAGTTCCAAGTAGCACGGGCTACGGTGAGCCCGTAGTGGACTTACCTGGCACAGGAGCGGGGCTGTAACTGGTGGGCCCTTAAGAAATTTCAGGTAAAAATAACGCTTTGAAACTACTGAGGGTTTTGGCCTCCACCACCACTTCTCTTAACGTGTTCTAACCGTCTACCACTGTTGCGAAAGTGAATTTTGTTTTTATTTCTTCGGCAGCTTAGTTTAGTTACTTTAAATATATAAGAGGAAAAAAAACTTCTTGTTTTTGAAATTAAAGGTCACAGGAATTTTTCCCTATCTATTTTGTCGATTCTCGTTACTATTTTGTACGTAGTGATCATATTACCGAGATATCATGCCTCCATACAAACACCGTAGTTGTCCCGGATCATGCAAAGGCTTTATTTCTTTATTTTTGGACGGTTCCCACTTGTACCTTCAGTACTTTCCAGGGAGGAGTTTTATTACCCTGTCGAGAGGGTGTACAGCAGTCTACTCCCTCGTGTAGCGTGTGTGTCTCCCTTTCCTGGAAGTCTGCACGTCACTCAAGCAAGTCTGAACACTTTGAATAGTGATACTCCAAGGTTAATGTTAAGGACTCTATCATACACACTCTTCAAATTTAATTGCACTCTCATTATAATTTAATCATTCACTGTGTCAGGGGAAAAGGCAGTCAGTTTATACATACAGTATATCACATTAACGTGAGTGCATGGGAGGGGGGGGGGGGTTGAAACCCTAGTTTTTATTTTAGTTTATTTTATTTATTTATACAAGAAGGTACATTGGGGGTTAACAAAGAACATAGAAATTAAATTGATCTTACATTTTTGTAAAGTCACTAGCACGCATAGCGTTTCGAGCAAGTCCTTAAACTAACAGATAATTTTTAGATAATTCACTGTAAAATTGACAAAAAAATGTTTACAGTAATGTTTAGAAATGTTTGTTTAGTTAGGCTTCAGTGGAAGCCTCAGAATCCCTTGTGGATTCAGTAGAATCCCAGGTTGCAATTCTTCTCCATTTCGTGGCCTAGTCGTCTAAGGCGTGTGCTTGGGAGTACCCAGAGCATAGGTTCGAATCCTCATCATGACTTCTTCTGATCGAGGGTGTCTCCCCCCCCCCTACCTAGGATTGAATTACTGACCCTTCCCAGGATGCAACCCCACAACAAGATAATTCTTGGGTACCTATTTACTGCTAGGTGGACAGGAAATATTGGTGATAGGAAACGCGGCCAACTATTTCTGTCTCATCCGGGATTCGAACCCGGAATTCTCGATTGTGAGTCGAGAACGCACCTGACTGTACTACTAGGATCCCTCATTTCAGCCACTGTATTTCTTTGATACGTGAATAATCCTCATAGCTTCGTTCTGTATCAGCTCTAGTTTTTATTTTTAAATTCTGGCTTGCTCTGTGTAACTGTGGTTCCTGTTCCTCTTCACCACCTCCCTCTTTCTGTCTGGTTATCTCGCTTACAGGAGTCTCTTTCCGTTCGTATTTTTAATATTTCTCCTCGTGTTGTTCCTTCCTTGCCCCCATGGAGGGTCCCCCTTCCGAAGTTTTGTACATCCTTGACCTGCATCACTAAAGCTTTTACCCCTCCTACCGTTCTGAGACGCCTTTTCCCTGAGCACTTTTCTTTTCACTCCCTCTCCGTTTCCATCATCACCGATGGGTGTAAGTCTGCGGACGGTGTAGGCTACTCTGTTTTTTTTTCCTGACAGCACTTATATGTGTCGCTTACCTCCGGAGACTAGCACCTTCACAGCAGAACTTTATGCTATTCTCTATGCTCTTCGTCTCCTGCTTTCTCGTTGTCAATCTTCCTTTGTGGTTGTAGTTGACTGTCGTAGTGCCCTCATGGCTCTCGGGTCCGTCAATCCGGTCCATCCAGTGGTTGTCGAGATTCAACATTGGCTGTTTCTTATTCACAGTAAATTTAAGTCGGTTGAGTTTTTCTGAGTTCCCAGCCATATTGGTGTGTCTTTAAATGAGCGTGTGGATGCTGCCGCTAAGGAAGCTGTCCGCTCTTGTCCCATCTCCCGTAAAGGTATCCCTTATTCCGACTTTTACCCAGTTATCCATTCCTCCATCCTTACCCGTTGGTAGGATTGTTGGTCTTCTGTTACTGGTAACAAACTGCGTACTCTTAAGAGTAGTGTGTCCTCGTGGCCGTCCTCCTGCCACTGTAACCGGCAGTGGGAAACGGCTCTGGCGAGGTTGCGTATTGGCCATACTCGCTTAACTCCCGGTCACTTAATGGAGCGCCGCCCAGCGCCTTATTGTCCAAATTGCGTTGTTCCTCTTACGGTCGTGCATATCCTTGTTGAATGTCTTGACTTCCAGGACGAGCGTGTGTCTTGTTTTCAGACTGTCCCTCGCGGTCGCTTGTCCCTCGATAGAATTCTTGGTGAATCGGATACTTTTGATATCGTTCGCCTTATGCATTTCTGTTCTCGTATTGGCATCCTTGGTGATATTTAGCGCCCTCTGATTATTCCACACATTTGATGGTGCTACATAGCCTTCCCGGTTTGGTGCCTTCTTTTGATAATTACTTACTTATTTGTCCTGTGTAAGACAAAATGGGCGCTACAAGTCTATCAGGCACAGAACAGCGATTGTATTCCATCTGCGTTGGCAGACTGACGTGCGTCGGGAGCCCTCGTGCAAGTCAACCTGTCCTCAGATCATGTCCATTACATCCAGCGGTCGACCCCACAGACGCATTCATAAATTTTAACATGCTGTTCATTCAAAACGAGAATTTTCTCAAATATAAATTAATATTATACTATATTAGCATATTGTACATATATAGGCATAGGTTAGGTTGGGTGTTTAGGTTCTGTTGGCGATTATTTGTATTTGTAGTACGTGGGTGAAGCATTTACAGCGTTGTGGTTCGAACAAAATTCGCCAGTGAAGCACTTGTTCCGGAAGTGTTCGAACGTCAGCAGTTGTGAGTCGTGTGGAAACCGTTTTTCATTTATAAACAGTGGGTTTGGCACAGCCCGTCCTCCAAACAAAGATCCAAAAGTGATTCCATGTACCCGCCAAACTCCCTGTTTATGGATGAAAAACTGTTTACACACGATTCACAACTGCTGACGTTCGAACATATCCGGAACAAGTGCTTCACTGACGAATTTTGTTCGAATCACAACGCTGTAAATGCTTCACCCACGTACTACAAATACAAATAATCGCCAACAGAACCTAAACACCTAACCTGACCTATGCCTATAAACGCACAATATGCCATTATAATATTAATTTATATTAGAGAAAATTTCCGTTTTGAATGAACAGTATGTTAAAATTTATGAATGCGCCTGTGGGGTCGACCGCTGGATGTAATGGACTTGAGTCGAGGACGGGCTGTTCCTCGACACCAGTCTTATGGGCTGGTGTTCCCACGTCTCGAGAACTCATCTGGGCTTACATTCTGTTTACCTGTAGTGCTGCTATGATCCATTAGTAACAACCCAGGTGTATTTAATGAGAGTAACGACGTTCCGGTCCGTCCTGGGGCCTTATCCAGTAAAAGTGGCCGTATCAGTAATTCAATATAAGGCAAGAGGGGAGGAGACGAGAGGGAAAGTGAGGGGGGAAAAGGTGGTGAAGAGTAATTAGAGAAGCGTGAAAACCCGAGTCAACACGAGATCAAAGGAAACTGCATAAGGCGAAATGACAGAAAAATAAAGCAGAAAAAAACACGAAAAGGAAAAAAAAGTGGATTAAGACAAGATAACCAAAAAAGAGAGAGAGAGAGAGAGAGAGAGAGAGAGAGAGAGAGAGAAAGAGAGAGAGAGAAGAGAGAGAGAAGAGAGAGAGAAGAAGAGAGAGAGAAGAGAGAAACAGAAGAGATAAAAAGTTAGCATAGAGTGGCAAACAGCCAAGTCAGACCACGCTTGCCAAGAGGATTACAACGTTTAAGTACGTACTGAGCAAGGAAACAGTCGACAGCAATACAGAAAAAAGCCAGAACTAAGGTTCATGTTGTGTATATAAACCTCTTCAAGAAGACGGTGTCTGTGGAGAGCAGAGGCAGGGAACATTATTTTGGAAGATGATCCAGCTATAGGATGCAACCCGTTCTCGCAAATTCGTAAAGTCAATATTGACTTATTAACTACGTGCATAGGTGACATACTAAACATAATAGATACCCTTAAAAAGATTCATAGAAAACACCGACCTTACCTAATCTTGTTAGTATCTTAAGATAAGCATCTTATTGCTTCGTAATTACAATTATTACTTAACCTACACCTATTATAGGTTAGGTAATAATTGTAATTACGAAGCAATTAGATGCTTATCTTAACATACTAAGTAGGTTAGGTAAGGTCGGTGTTTTCTATGAATCTTTTTAAGGGTATCTATTATGTTAAGTATGTCACCTATGCACATATTTAATAAGTCAATATTGACTTATTTAATTTGCGAGAACGGGTTGATAGGATGACACATCTCCTCCTACCATGCAGGCGATGAGTTACAATAACGTGGCTAAATTATGTTGACCAGACCACACACTAGAAGGTGAAGGGACGACGACGTTTCGGTCCATCCTGGACCATTCTCAAGTCGATAGAACTTGAGAATGGACCATTCTCATCGACTTGAGAATGGTGCAGGACGGACCGAAACGTCGTCGTCCCTTCACCTTCTAGTGTGTGGTCTGGTCAACATCTCCTAACAAGTTGTACTCGCCTAACATGACACGAGAGACCACTCTCATTGAAGGTGTGGGTTTTGGGTTCATTGTTTTAAGTCATATTATTGTGACACTCTGCATAAGATCCCGTACTTACTGTCATCTCATTATTATTATTTACACCTACACTCTCTTTGTTTACAGTAATATGGTATAGCGATGCAGAAGGTGTCTTCACCTTTTGTCAATATTCAAATGTTTATATTATATTTATTTATTTCATGGCTTCAGTAAGAACTTGAGGCGAGGGACCGTGTGTATAAAGTGAAGGCCAATAAAACAACAACCTGAGTTACATAAAATATATGAAAATATAATTTACATAAATGTCAAATATATATATAGAGAGTACACCCAGGCCGCCACCTACACATACCCACGTACTCAACAGTGGTCTAGCATGTCGGCGTTAAAACTATCTCAAAAAGGTCCAGTTTATATATATATATATATATATATATATATATATATATATATATATATATATATATATATATATATATATATATATATATATATATATATCAACATTTGTGGCAACTAAAACAATGTTAACTATAATGATATATTTCGCTCCAGCATATACAAATATTACTATTCAGCTTGAAGCGCTGCTCGAGATTAGTAACTTTATAAAAAATATATATAAATACCTATTATAAACACTGTAATCACATCCCTATGTAATATTAATAAAGAATTAATATGTTATACTTGTATTACTGTTTGATACTCTAGGCACCTCCATGTACTAAGGGGGCAGGACCCTCCTTGTACTAGGGGGGGGGGGGGGGGGCAGGACCCTCCTTGTACTAGGGGGGCAGGACCCTTCCTTGTACTAGGGGGGGGGGCAGGACCCTTCCTTGTACTAGGGGGGGGGCAGGACCCTTCCTTGTACTAGGGGGGGGCAGGACCCTCCTTGTACTAGGGGGGCAGGACCCTTCCTTGTACTAGGGGGGGGGGCAGGACCCTTCCTTGTACTAAGGGGGGGGGCAGGACCCTTCCTTGTACTAGGGGGGGGGGCAGGACCCTTCCTTGTACTAGGGGGGCAGGACTCTCCTTGTACTAGGGGGGGCAGGACCCTCCTTGTACTAGGGGGGGCAGGACCCTCCTTGTACTAGGGGGGGCAGGACCCTCCTTGTACTAGGGGGGGGGGCAGGACCCTTCCTTGTACTAGGGGGGGCAGGACCCTCCTTGTACTAGGGGGGGGGCAGGACCCTCCTTGTACTAGGGGGGGGCAGGACCCTCCTTGTACTAGGGGGGGCAGGACCCTCCTTGTACTAGAGGGGGGGGGGCAGGACCCTTCCTTGTACTAGGGGGGCAGGACCCTCCTTGTACTAGGGGGGCAGGACCCTCCTTGTACTAGGGGGGCAGGACCCTTCCTTGTACTAGGGGGGGCAGGACCCGTCCTTGTACTAGGGGGGCAGGACCCCTCCTTGTACTAGGGGGGCAGAACCCCTCCTTGTACTAGAGGGGCAGGACCCTTCCTTGTACTAGGGGGGGCAGGACCCTTCCTTGTACTAGGGGGGCAGGACCCTCCTTGTACTAGGGGGGGCAGGACCCTCCTTGTACTAGGGGGGGCAGGACCCCTCCTTGTACTAGGGTGCAGGACCCTCCTTGTACTAGGGGGGGCAGGACCCCTCCTTGTACTAGGGGGCAGGACCCTCCTTGTACTAGGGGGAGGCCAGAACCTCTTCGTGTGAGAGTAGAAGGACTCTCCTTGTGCGCTGGAGGGCGGCCAGGACTTCCACTCCACAGAAGAAGCGGCCTGCAACCCCCTTTGACAGGCGGGGCGGCCAAGACTCCCCATGCTGGATGTGGTGGGCCGCACGCAGAACCTCTCTCAGCCTCTTCAAGTACCAACAAAGTGCCAAAGGAGCACCTGATGCTCCTGCAACAGAAGCGTGCGGGCAGGTCCGGCTGTGGCACACGCCATGCCGCCATCCCTGACCTGCTCTGAGGCACACACACGTGTGGAAAGACCGAGGGCTGCCTCACCATGTTAATGGAGAAGTAGAGGATATCAAACCGGAATACACAGGGGAAGATAGGCAAAGAATGATTAAAAGTTGTTTTCTTATGAGGTGAAAGTGGGAGAAAATGTAGCAGGCCACATGGGACTGTAGTGTGAGTGTAGCAGGCCACATGGGACTACAGTGTGAGTGTAGCAGGCCACATGGGACTGTAGTGTGAGTGTAGCAGAACACATGGGACTACAGTGTGAGTGTAGCAGGCCACATGGGACTGTAGTGTGAGTGTAGCACACCACATGGGACTGTAGTGTGAGTGTAGCAGGCCACATGGGACTACAGTGTGAGTGTAGCAGGCCACATGGGACTGTAGTGTGAGTGTAGCACACCACATGGGACTGTAGTGTGAGTGTAGCAGACCACATGGGACTACAGTGTGAGTGTAGCAGACCACATGGGACTACAGTGTGAGTGTAGCAGGCCATATGGGACTACAGTGTGAGTGTAGCAGGCCACATGGGACTACAGTGTGAGTGTAGCAGGCCACATGGGACTACAGTGTGAGTGTAGTAGATCAATTGTCTTGGTATCAATGATGTACTTCAGTTCGGTGAGAGTTGTGACCAACCACTAAAGTGATGAACAACAGCCAATGTCACGCGAGGACTGATAGTCTTGGAGATGCTTCATGTGAGGTGGCTGTCTGCCTTGCTCCATTGCTCTCCAGACCTCTGGATCCATCTTCAACAACTCCGCAAAGCTGGAGTTCGGTAATGGCGGTCCTTCCACTGATTGGTTGCTCACTGCACTGATCTCTTTTTGCCTCATTTTCGATATTGGTTTCCGTATTCTTTGACAATCTTTAATTACACTTTGGGTGACTTCTGGCCTTCCTCAAGTTTGTTTATGGTTTCCTTCACGCTGGCCGCGTCCTCTCTCACTTCTCTTATGACGCTCGCTGGCTTGGGTCAAAATTATATTTTGTTCTTGTGTGTTAATTCTGAGTTATATTTGGTGTACCTTCCTGTGTGCTCTTGTAGGCCGGTGTCTGTCCGTCCCGTCCCCGCGCCCACACCGTCTTCACTACATTACTCCAGAGTCCCTCGCTAGTGGATCTGTGTGTGTGTGTGTGTGTGTGTGTGTGTGTGTACTCACCTAGTTGTACTCACCTAGTTGTGTTTGCGGGGGTTGAGCTCTGGCTCTTTGGTCCTGCCTCTCAACCGTCAATCAACAGGTGTACAGATTCCTGAGCCTATCGGGCTCTGTCATATCTACACTTGAAACTGTGTATGGAGTGAGCCTCCACCACATCACCCCCTAATGCATTCCATTTGTCAACCACTCTGACACTAAAAAAGTTCTTTCTCATATCTCTGTGGCTCATTTGGGCACTCAGTTTCCACCTGTGTCCCCTTGTGCGTGTTCCCCTTGTGTTAAATAGACTGTCTTTATCTACCCTATCAATCCCCTTCAGAATCTTGAATGTGGTGATCATGTCCCCCCTAACTCTTCTGTCTTCCAGCGAAGTGAGGTTTAATTCCCGTAGTCTCTCCTCGTAGCTCATACCTCTCAGCTAGGGTACTAGTCTGGTGGCAAACCTTTGAACCTTTTCCAGTTTAGTCTTATCCTTGACTAGATATGGACTCCATGCTGGGGCTCCATACTCCAGGATTGGCCTGACATATGTGGTATACAAAGTTCTGAATGATTCTTTACACAAGTTTCTGAATGCCGTTCGTATGTTGGCCAGCCTGGCATATGCCGCTGATGTTATCCGCTTGATATGTGCTGCAGGAGACAGGTCTGGCGTGATATCAACCCCCAAGTCTTTTTCCTTCTCTGACTCCTGAAGAATTTCCTCTCCCAGATGATACCTTGTATCTGGCCTCCTGCTCCCTACACCTATCTTCATTACATTACATTTGGTTGGGTTAAACTCTAACAACCATTTGTTCGACCATTCCTTCAGCTTGTCTAGGTCTTCTTGAAGCCTCAAACAGTCCTCTTCTGTTTTAATCCTTCTCATAATTTTAGCATCGTCCGCAAACATTGAGAGAAATGAATCGATACCCTCCGGGAGATCATTTACATATATCAGAAACAAGATGTGTGTGTGTGTGTGTGTGTGTGTGTGTGTGTGTACTCACCTATTTGTACTCACCTATTGTGCTTGCGGGGGTTGAGCTTTGGCTCTTTGGTCCCGCCTCTCAACCGTCAATCAACTGGTGTACAGGTTCCTGAGCCTACTGCTGCTCTATCATATCTACATTTGAAACTGTGTATGGAGTCACCCTCCACCACATCTCTGCCTAATGCATTCCACCACCACCTAATGTGTATGTGTATGGGCATGCATGTGTATGTGTGTGTATAGATACAAAGAATGAGTACTACTACACTCATACTCAGTGTACGAACATACACACCTGTGGTGATCTTGAATATGACAATATTGACCACCAGGTACACCAGAGCAGTCATACTGACCACAGTGTAGCACCCTATATATATATATATATATATATATATATATATATATATATATATATATATATATATATATATATATATATATATATGTCGTACCTAGTAGCCAGAACGCACTTTTCAGCCTACTATGCAAGGCCCGATTTGCCTAATAAGCCAAGTTTTCTTGAATTAATATATTTTCTCTATTTTTTTTCTTATGAAATGATAGAGCTACCCATTTCATTATGTATGAGGTCAATTTTTTTTATTGGAGTTAAAATTAACGTAGATATATGACCGAACCTAACCAACCCTACCTAACCTAACCTAACCTAACCTATCTTTATAGGTTAGGTTAGGTTATATAGCGGAAAAAGTTAGGTTAGGTTAGGTAGGTTAGGTAGTCGAAAAACAATTAATTCATGAAAACTTGGCTTATTAGGCAAATTGGGCCTTGCATAGTAGGCTGAGAAGTGCGTTCTGGCTACTAGGTACGACATATATATATATATATATATATATATATATATATATATATATATATATATATATATATATATATTTATATATATATATATATATATATATATATATATATATATATATATTATAAAAACACACACATACATTATTGTATATACAGTTTATGCATCAAAGATATACATACAAAAATCTATGTTATTTGTTAAAAAAAAACATCATGATGTAACAACACTAACTGAAGGCCTGGTCAAAGACCGGGCCGAGGGGACATTGATCCCCGAAAACTTCAACAGGCAGGTAGCCAACGTCTCTAAGACATTTGTGTCTTAATGAGGCAGCTTAGTGGATCATGAAGACATTCTTAGGAAGTGGTGGGGGGTGGGGGGGGGGTGGACTCATTCACATGTAATCTGTTTGTCGAAGGATTTAAAGGATTCTTAAAACCTTTCCAATTTACTTTTTTGTAATAAAGATATTTGTAGGTTTATATAGCAGTTTAAGGTACTTTTATGGAATGTTAACGTGTTTGAAATATTAATTTCCTCGGATTGTTTTGTGGTGATACTTGTAATTTTGTGAATAGTTGAACATTGTGATATCTTATCAACATGTTATTAAAATCATCGGAAGCTTAATTAAAGGTCATAAGATTTGTCTTCATTTGTAACTCTGATTTGTTTATAAGAGTGATAAATATGAATGGGAAAAGCAAGATGATTAATGATCACTTGTGAACACCTGACTGATGGCAACACTCACTTCTTGTCTGCCAGATATATAACACACACACACACACACACACACACACACACACACACACACACACACACACACACACACTATAATTTTAATTGTGTGTGTGTCTAAGTTTTCAAGCGTTCCCTTTTACCATAATTTGATTCCTTGGTACAACATGGATGGAGGCAAATACAAAATCTATAATTTCTGAAGTACAGAATAATAAATACAGAAAGGAAAGTCTTCAGGGGAAGAGTTATTTGAAGTTACGAGAGATGAAGATGTTTGAGTCCATCGTGTAAAGTCTTGAGGTACCATATGGTCCACGTCCTGTGTCAGGTCCACACACACTCAAACACCACCACGACCTGTGAGTGTCAGGTCCACACACACGCACGCCACCACGACCTGTGAGTGTCAGGTCCTCACACTCACACGCCACCACGACCTGTGAGTGTCAGGTCCTCACTCACACACCACCACGACCTGTGAGTGTCAGGTCCACACACACACGCCACCACGACCTGTGAGTGTCAGGTCCACACACACACGCCACCACGACCTGTGAGTGTCAGGTCCACACACACACGCCACCACGACCTGTGAGTGTCAGGTCCACACACACACACGCCACCACGACCTGTGAGTGTCAGGTCCACACACACACGCCACCACGACCTGTGAGTGTCAGGTCCACACTCACACGCCACCACGACCTGTGAGCGTCAGGTCCTCACACACCACCACGACCTGTGAGCGTCAGGTCCTCACACACACACACGCCACCACGACCTGTGAGTGTCAGGTCCACACACACACGCCACCACGACCTGTGAGTGTCAGGTCCACACACACACGCCACCACGACCTGTGAGTGTCAGGTCCACACACACACGCCACCACGACCTGTGAGTGTCAGGTCCACACTCACACGCCACCACGACCTGTGAGTGTCAGGTCCACACTCACACGCCACCACGACCTGTGAGCGTCAGGTCCTCACACACTCACACACCACCACGACCTGTGAGCGTCAGGTCCTCACACACTCATACACACACCACCACGACCTGTGAGTGTCAGGTCCACACACACTCATACACACACCACCACGACCTGTGAGCGTCAGGTCCTCACACACTCATACACACACCACCACGACCTGTGAGTGTCAGGTCCACACACACTCACACACCACCACGACCTGTGAGCGTCAGGTCCTCACACATTCACACACACCACCACGACTTGTGGGTGTCAGGTCCACACACGCACTCACACACACATGGTACACACATGGTCTATACACATGGAATAGATGGCAAGCACGACACCGAACTAGCCTGTCAGGTAGTCTCACCTCCCAGGCCACCCCCCAGGTCACCTCCCAGGTCGCATCCTCCCCAACTCAGCCCTCCTATACCTCCCTCCAGCCTCAGCCCCCCAAACCCCCCTGCTTCATCCCCCCCAAAACCCCCTGTCCCTTCCACATTTGCACCTCCCCAACGATTCCCCTGCTCCTGCTACATCACACCTGTCAACGACCCCAGTGGGTCAAGCCATGCCCTCCCCAAACCCACCTTCCCATCCCCCCTCCCCTACTACCCCCTCCTACTCCCCTGCCCCTTCTACCCCATTGCCTTCAATTCCATCTACTCCATCCCAGCTTCCGCTGCACCCCTCTTACACTCACCCCCAAACCCCACCCAACCCTCACCCCTCCTATGCACCTCCAGCCCACATTTAACCCCCTCACCTTGTGACCCCCTAACACCTTCCCCCATCTCCCTCTTCCCCTCTTCTACCCCAAAACCCCCACCTACCCCCGATTCCCCCCTAACTAATATACCCTCACTTCCACTCCCAGCACCCATGCTCCATTCTCCTCTCAGCCCTCTGCCCTCAATATCCCTCTCCCCTCCAACCTCTATCTGACTCTCAGTCTCACTATTTCTCAACCCCCCTATGCTATTCAGACCCCTAACTTTCAGACCCATTATGCCCTTCCTACCCCCCTAGATGCCCAGACCCCATTCGCCTACAAGGCACTCCCAGGCACCCCCTAGCACCCCCCCATTCACCCCCACAGCCCCCACTCGCCCCCCAGACACCCCCCAGACCCCCGGTGAAAGGGGGAACTCTGACACCCGAGTTTCTAAGAAGAGTCTCAAGGTTTGGTACACCAGTGCTGATGGGGTAGCCAATAAAGCAGAAGAGATAAAAGAAAGAGTTAGTGAGGCAGATCCAGACATAGTGGCAATAGTGGAAACTAAAATAAATGGCATGATCTCGGATGCAATCTTTCCAGAGGGGTACCAGGTGATAAGAAAAGAAAGGACACAGAGACAGGGAGGAGGAGTGGCACTCCTAATAAAGCGGAAATGGAAGTTTGATGAGCTGGAAAAGCCGGGTACCAATGAAAGCACGAGCTTCATACATGGAACTCTGACAGTGGATGGGAAGAAGATTGTAATCTTGATACTCTACAATCTCCCACCAAACAGTAGAAGGCCCAGGCAGGAGTACGAGGACAGCAACAAGACATGTATAGATGAACTGCAGAGGGCAGCAACTATAGCGCATAGAATGAGAGCGAAGCTGCTGGTCATGGGGGACCTAAATCACGGAGAGATAGATTGGGAAACGAGGAATCCCCATGGCGGGGAGGAGACCTGGGGAGTGAAGCTGGTAGACGTTATTGACAGGAATTTCCTAACACAGCATGTGAAGGAAGATACTAGGGAAAGAGGAGGGGATACGCCCAGCCTATTAGATCTCATTTTCATCCAGAATGTAGAAGACATCGAGCAGTTGGAACATGAAATACCACTAGGAGCCAGTGACCACTGTGTCCTAGTCTTTGACTACATGATGGAACTTAAAATTGTGACCAAAGGACAAGAGGTCCGGGAAAGGAGACTTGATTACAGAAAAGGGGACTACAGAAGGATAAGGGACTACCTGGGAGAAGTGCAGTGGGAGGAAGAACTTAGAGGAAAAACAGTGTAAGGTATGATGAACCAAATCATATTGAAATGCAAGGAGGCTGAAGAGAGATTTATTCCAACAATAAAGGAAAAAAGCAGGAGGGAATATAATAACCCATGCTACATATGCTATATAGACAGTGTCAGGAAGCAAAGGTGAGAAGCAGGAGGGAGTGGAGGAAGTACAGAAGACGAAGGACAGAGGACAACAGGATAAGATGTAACAGAGCTAGGAATGATTACATTAACATAAGACGAGTGTCGGAAAGAAATTATGAGAATGATATTGCAGTCAAAGCGAAAAAGCAACCTAAATTACTACATAGCCATATAAGAAGGAAGATGTCGGTAAATGACCAAGTGACAAGACTGAGGAAAACAGAAGGGGCATATACAGAAAGCGACAAGGAAATCTGCGAGGTACTGAATGCAAATTTCCATGGAGTGTTCACAACCGAGCCTGAGCAGCTCCGATTGTTAGAAGCGATTACCCTAGATGAAAGACTATCAGATATAGAGGTGACAGCAGAGGAGGTAATGAAACAGTTGACAACACTGGATGCAAATAAAGCTGTTGGACCAGACAAAGTATCACCGTGGATACTTAAAGAGGCAGCGCAGGCTCTCAGCATGCCTCTGGCAATGATCTTTAATGAGTCACTTATGTCGGGAGAATTGCCCAGTTGCTGGAAGGAGGCAAATGTCGTACCGATTTTCAAGAAAGGTGATAGGGAGGAGGCACTTAACTACAGACCCGTATCACTGACAAGCATCCCCTGTAAAATACTTGAAAGAATAATTAGGCTAAGACTTGTTGAGCACCTGGAGAGCATTGGGTTTGTAAACAAGCACCAACATGGGTTCTGGACAGGGAAATTATGCCTAACAAACCTTTTAGAATTCTATGATAAAGTAACAAGGATAAGGCAGGACAGAGAAGGCTGGGCAGACTGCATATTTCTTGACTGCCAAAAGGCCTTTGATACAGTACCGCACATGAGACTGATATACAAACTTGAGAGGCAGGCAAGAGTAAACGGAAAGGCCCTAGTATGGGTGAAGAACTACCTAACAGGAAGGAGCCAGAGGGGTAATGGTAAGGGGCGAGAAGTCGGACTGGCGAACAGTAACGAGTGGAGTACCTCAAGGATCAGTGCTGGGACCAATCCTCTTTCTAATTTACGTAAATGATATGTTTACAGGAGTGGAACCATACATGTCAATGTTTGCGGATGACGCAAAATTAATGAGAAGAGTTGTGACAGACGAGGATTGTAGGATCCTCCAAGAGGACTTAAACAGGTTGCAGAGATGGTCAGGGAAATGGCTACTGGAGTTTAACACCAGTAAATGTATAGTTATGGAAATGGGATCAGGTGATAGGAGACCAAAGGGACAGTACACAATGAAGGGGAACAGCCTACCTGTAACGATTCGAGAAAGAGACCTAGGAGTGGATGTGACACCTAATCTAACTCCTGAGGCACATATAAATAGGATAACGACAGCAGCGTACTCTACACTGGCGAAAATTAGAACTTCATTCAGAAACCTAAATGAGGAGGCTTTTAGGGCGCTTTACACTGCCTACGTGAGACCCGTCTTAGAGTATGCCGCGCCATCATGGAGCCCCCACCTGAAGAAACACAAAGAAACTGAAGAAGGTTCAGAGGTTTGCGACGAGGCTTGTCCCAGAGCTACGAGGGATGGGATATGAAGAGCGTCTGCAGGAACTGAACCTTACGACACTAGAGAAAAGAAGGGAGAGAGGAGATATGATAGGGACATATAAAATACTCAGGGAAATTGACAAAGTGGAAATAGATGAAATGTTCACACGTAATAATAACAGAACGAGGGGACATGGGTGGAAACTCAGATGAGTCACAGAGATGTTAGGAAGTTTTCTTTTAGCGTGAGAGTAGTGGAAAAATGGAATGCACTTGGGGAACAGGTTGTGGAAGCAAATACTATTCATACTTTTAAAACTAGGTATGATAGGGAAATGGGACAGGAGTCATTGCTGTAAACAACCGATAGCTGGAAAGGCGGGATCCAAGAGTCAGTGCTCGATCCTGCAAGCACAAATAGGTGAGTATACACCACCACGACCTGTGAGTGTCAGGTCCACACACACACTCATACGCCACCACGACCTGTGAGTGTCAGGTCCACACACACACACACACACACACCACCACGACCTGTGAGTGTCAGGTCCACACACACACACACACACACACACCACCACGACCTGTGAGTGTCAGGTCCACACACACACTCACACACCACCACGACCTGTGAGTGTCAGGTCCACACACACACTCACACGCCACCACGACCTGTGAGTGTCAGGTCCACACACACACTCACACACCACCACGACCTGTGAGTGTCAGGTCCACACACACACTCACACGCCACCACGACCTGTGAGTGTCAGGTCCACACACACACTCACACACCACCACGACCTGTGAGTGTCAGGTCCACACACACACTCACACACCACCACGACCTGTGAGTGTCAGGTCCACACACACACACACACACACACCACCACGACCTGTGAGTGTCAGGTCCACACACACACTCACACACCACCACGACCTGTGAGTGTCAGATCCACACACACACTCACACACCACCACGACCTATGAGTGTCAGGTCCACACTCACAGTCACACGCCACCACGACCTGTGAGTGTCAGGTCCACACACACACACACACCACCACGACCTGTGAGTGTCAGGTCCACACACACACACACACACACCACCACGACCTGTGAGTGTCAGGTCCACACACACACTCACACACCACCACGTCCCTGTAAAAGCCTGTCATTACCTTCATGAGGCGGACTTAACACCTGGCTTGGCCACAGTAACATATATATATATACCTGTAATCAAAAGGAACCTGTAGTATTGTACACACACATCTCAGAGTTCCTTTCTATGGGGTTTCAGCAGCCACGAAAAGGGAATGATACAGCTTCCCTGAATGTCTCAGTGGTCTTTCGTAAAGCCAATCAACAGGAGTTACTTTAGAACTGGCGAGGAAAGTACTACAAAAGCACAGCTACGACAGGCATCACTAAATTCAGACAGGTTGTAGGTGACTAAGTTTATGAACTTGGGTATGGCGAGGCCCGAGGGAGACTGTCACGACTGCCCCTAGTTAGTTCCTGGCTACACTTTAGCCACACTAGTCGTGACCCGTCAATAAATACATTCTTGTTACATTCTTGTACAGCCACTAGTACGCGTAGCGTTTCCGGCAGGTCCCTGGAATACGATCCCCGCCGCGAAGAATCGTTTTTTCATCCAAGTACACATTTTACTGTTGCGTTAAACAGAGGCTACAGATAAGGAATTGCGCCCAGTAAATCCTCCCCGGCCAGGATACGAACCCATGACATAGCGCTCGCGGAACGCCAGGCGAGTGTCTTACCACTACACCACGGAGACTGTAAATGTCCGGTATTATATCAAATCTTCCTATACCTGCTGTTCCTTCCTGCAGTTTGAGTTGCTTATGGAGCAGCCTCAACTTTACTCATGTAGAGGTGAATGAGAGAGGTGAGGCAGAGGTGTAGAGTGATGACAAGCCATGGTGCGTCCCCTCGGGTCCTGGCCTCACTCTGCATGGCTGCTCGGTGCTCACCTGAAGCAACAATCACGCACAATTACACACAGCACATGCTACATATACATCACATGAGCATCACTATTATAACTATACGGAGCAAAGGTATAAAGTAAAGCAAAGGTAAAATATCTACTCAAGCGCTCATTTTCACACCACTTTAACAAGAAACATGATAATCAAAGAGTCCCCCGTTGCCTGGGCCCGGCTCCAGCCAACACCGGACAAATATCATAGTTCGTGTTACTCAGAGTTGTGAAACAAAACATAATTTATATTCTTACAATCTACGTACTCAAACCAGGTGTTGGTACCAGAATGTACCAACTTCACGGGTTCTAAAGGTACCTTGACCCGCATACTCTCACATGTTTATGGCAACGAATTATTAAATTCTGTTCACTGCAGGTACCAGAATGGCAACTACGCACGAAGAAATTGTTTGTATAATGTGAGACGTGTTGCTCCTGCTGCCTCCCTCAACCCACACTTCCTGGGTATGGGAAACAAAGTTATTACAGGAAACAAAGTTAGTTTAAGAAAAGAGCAAAGTAAACAAAATGTAAAGGAAACAGTGCTAGTAAAGTGAATAAAAGAATAAAGGGAGCAAAATGTAAGGGAACATATAATAAAGGAAACACAGAGTAAAGAACACAGTTAAGGTACCAAAGAGTAAAGGAAACAGTAAAGAAACAAAGATTAAAGGAACCAAAGAGTAAAGGTAACAAAGAGTAAAGGGAAAAAAATAGTAAAGAAACCCCAGTAAATAGGAGCTACCTCGTTATGCGCCAAGCGGCCTTCTTCAGTTTCCTTAATTGTTATAATGTCCTTATCTCCACCCAACATTTTCTTGGAAGGGTTCCAAATGCGCTGGATTCAGGTGTAAACCTAAATACAACCATTAAATACAACCATTAAATACAACCATTAAATACAACCATGGCCAATCTCAACCCAAGCGGACAGGCGTCCAGTCAGAGCCCCGAGGACCTCAACTCGGACGGGAATAAGCGGAGGTAGTTACTATATACCCGCTCCAAGTCGCCAATGTTACGCCAATCCACGAGATTATAATTATAGTATATATATCTATCTATATCTATATCTGCTGCATTTGTCTAAGACTGTTGTATAGGATGGTAGTGAGGTGAAGGGGGCGGAGCACAGACCGTCGAGGACGTGGAGGGTAGCGTAGGCGTCCTCCCCGTTGGACGGCCGGCAGGAGTACACGCCGGAGTCCTCGGGCCTCGCGTCCCGCATCAGCAGGTGGCTGACGGTGTTGGTGCTCGCCTCCGTGAACACTACCACACCTCCTCGACCCTCGTAGTCCAGCACCTGCAATATCACCACACCTTATTACACCTGTCATACCTTACTACACCTGTCATACTTTACTACACCTGTCATACCTTACACTACACCTGTCATACTTTACTACACCTGTCATACCCTGCTACACCTGTCATACTTTACTACACCTGTCATACCTTACTACACCTGTCATACCCTGCTACACCTTTAGTTATTATAAAAAAAGCACCAAGGTTGGAAGACTATGCAGCGCCGTCTAAGTTGGAAGGTATTCAACATGTGCTAAATATTACTCAAGCTGCCTTAAGGAGAACATAAGACGAACGATATCAAAGGTATCGGGACTCACCATTTGTGCTAACGAGTGACAACCGAGCCCCAGGGACAACCGACCCCCCCAGGGACATCAGGGAACGCCGCCTTGCACGAAGGGAGACCGTCGCTCTACCGTCCGGCCCAAGTGGTTGGGCTAGACGAAAGGGAGCAGAACGTTGTTCCATTACGTGACCAAGACTCAGGCCTCAGGTGTGACCGATACACAACCTAGCCAGAGCCATTTCCCACCTACCACCAATTACGGTGTTATGTGCAAGGCCATGGGGAAAGGTCATACTCATGAGCGTGCCGTGTATTACCTGATCGCCAGGCCAACGACCCTGCCACCGATCTCGGGTCAAAATCTGAATAGAGAACAACATCTTGGCAATGTTGCAAGCATGCAGGGCCTCCTTAGCGGGGGCGTCAGTTCACTCGAGGGACTCCCAGTATAGCTGGCGAACTCAGTAGAATTCGACTGACTTTAAACTTACCAAAATTAAGAAACACCCAGTACTGGAGTTCGGCCACCACAGGATGCAAAGGATTAAATGACTTCATAGTCATGAGGACGCTCCGGGAGTCGACCATAGTGACAAAGGAACTATGACGTAGAGAAAGCTGCTGACGAAGAGCATATGAAAAGGCATAGTGTGTGTGGGGGGGGGGGAGGTATATGGCAGAAATAGGTCTTAGTCAGGGAAAACAACGGTGTAACTTAGGCCCATCTGTCAACAGAACAACGGAGTCTGAGTCACAAGAGAAATGCTTAATACAACACCTGCCATACCCTGGTACATCTGCCATACTCTGGTACACCTGCCATTGCTTTCTGCCATACCGCTGCCATACCGTTCTACACCTGCCTTACCTTACTATGCCTCTCATACCTCACACCTGCCATACATACTATACCTGCTATATATTATTACACTTGTTATACCTTACAAACGTGCTAAACCTCACCACACATGTCACATCTCACTACACCTGGCATTCATCACCAAACTATTCATCACTATACCTAACTATTCATCACTACACTTGACTATTTATCACTGCACCTGACCACTACACCTGTCAGCCAAACCTGACCTCTACACCTGACAGCCACACCTGACCTCTACACCTGTCAGCCACACCTGACCTCTACACCTGTCAGCCACACCCGTGTCGAGTGGAATACATTAAATGCTTCACATGATACAATTTCCATCACAGTGGTACCTTAAACTAGTGGGGGCGGCGTGTGTATGCCTGCCCCCACAACTTGTGCATGGCTGAGCAGGACATACACCAATATACACAAACATTCCTCAACATACACCACTTCCTTGCTGGCGTATGATCACACTAAACATCAATTCATAACATATCACGATGTTCTTCAAGAAACGTCAGCAAAACACGTTCACATCCTGTGTATAGCAAGAAATTACATCAAGTGAGAGTTAATTGAAAGATAATTTAAATAGTTCAATGCAGTCAGGTAAGAAATTGGTCAATATTACCCAATTAATACAATATTTGAAATGAATGTATATAAAAATATATATACAGCTGTATCCGGGTATTCCTTCCTGCCTGTAGCCACAAGTGCTCTGAGTCCTACCCTCTCGAAATCTGTACACACACCTGTGTACACCTGTACACACCTGCAGGCTCCTGATGCTCACCAACACCAGAATAATGCCACGAAAAGGTACATTTCTCGCAAAATTTTAATTACAATCGGAAACTAGAATTATATTTTTACTTTTAAAATAATGAGTAATCTCCACAGCTGCTCCACACACACACACACACACACACACTCACACACACACACACACACACACACACACACACACACACACACACACACACACACACTCACACTCCAGCTACCAGACACCTGTCCACCTAGTACTCCTGTTAAACATCTGCCAACCAAACAATGTGGAATAAGATTTACATGTTCATAAACTGTTACATCGGTGGACTGTATAAATATGTAATTATATTCCCGACAGTTTAAACCTGGAGTGTGGAGTAGTGTGGTGCTCTGGATGTCCAGATGATATACTCCATAGCCTGTGTCGCACCCCGCCCCCGTCTCCTCTCATTATTTATGTTATACAAAGCCCCTCTCATTTTCCTGCTGTATTAGTAATCAGTTCCCCATTGTTCCGTCAGTGGGCAGTGTTGCACGGAGCCCCGTGTCCTCTTTCACGCCAATCCTCGTCCTCTGCTCCTCTTTTTCCCCGCCATCCTTCTTCCTCCGTTCCTGTTTCAACATGTCAACCTTCTTCCTCCGTTCCTGTTTCCCCATGTCAACCTTCTTCCTCCGTTCCTGTTTCTGTATCATCAATTGCCACCATTTTACCAACATTTTGGGTTGCCGATATTCCAGGCACCCAAATCTCCAGTGTCTGTCGTTCCAGGCACCCAAACCCCCAGTGTCTGTCGTTCCAGGTACCCAAACCCCCAGTGTCTGTCGTTCCAGGTACCCAAACCCCCAGTGTCTGTCGTTCCAGGCACCCAAACCCCCAGTGTCTGTCGTTCCAGGCACCCAAACTCCCAGTGTCTGTCGTTCCAGGTACCCCAACCCCCAGTGTCTGTCGTTACAAGCACCCAAACCCCCAGTGTCTGTCGTTCCAGGCACCCAAACCCCCAGTGTCTGTCGTTCCAGGCACCCAAACTTCCAGTGTCTGTCGTTCCAGGCACCCAAACCCCCAGTGTCTGTCGTTCCAGGCACCCAAACTCCCAGTGTCTGTCGTTCCAGGCACCCAAACCCCCAGTGTCTGTCGTTCCAGGCACCCAAACTCCCAGTGTCTGTCGTTCCAGGCACCCAAACTCCCAGTGTCTGTCGTTCCAGGCACCCAAACCCCCAGTGTCTGTCGTTCCAGGCACCCAAACTCCCAGTGTCTGTCGTTCCAGGCACCCAAACTCCCAGTGTCTGTCGTTAGAGGCACCCAAACCCCCAGTGTCTGTCGTTCCAGGCACCCAAACTCCCAGTGTCTGTCGTTCCAGGCACCCAAACCCCCAGTGTCTGTCGTTCCAGGCACCCAAACTCCCAGTGTCTGTCGTTCCAGGCACCCAAACTCCCAGTGTCTGTCGTTAGAGGCACCCAAACCCCCAGTGTCTGTCGTTCCAGGCACCCAAACTCCCAGTGTCTGTCGTTAGAGGCACCCAAACCCCCAGTGTCTGTCGTTCCAGGCACCCAAACCCCCAGTGTCTGTCGTTCCAGGCACCCAAACCCCCAGTGTCTGTCGTTCCAGGTACCCAAACTCCCAGTGTCTGTCGTTCCAGAGACCCAAGCCCCCAGTGTCTGTCGTTCCAGGCACCCAAACCCCCAGTGTCTGTCGTTCCAGGCACCCAAACTCCCAGTGTCTGTCGTTCCAGAGACCCAAACCCCCAGTGTCTGTCGTTCCAGGCACCCAAACCCTCAGTGTCTGTCGTTCCAGGCACCCAAACCCCCAGTGTCTGTCGTTCCAGGCACCCAAACTCCCAGTGTCTGTCGTTCCAGGCACCCAAACTCCCAGTGTCTGTCGTTAGAGGCACCCAAACCCCCAGTGTCTGTCGTTCCAGGCACCCAAACCCCCAGTGTCTGTCGTTCCAGGCACCCAAACCCCCAGTGTCTGTCGTTCCAGGCACCCAAACCCCCAGTGTCTGTCGTTC
Organism: Procambarus clarkii; assembly: GCF_040958095.1. Classification (NCBI taxonomy): domain Eukaryota; kingdom Metazoa; phylum Arthropoda; class Malacostraca; order Decapoda; family Cambaridae; genus Procambarus; species Procambarus clarkii. The sequence goes on from NC_091156.1 coordinate 18,520,691, forward strand.
CAGGCACCCAAACTCCCAGTGTCTGTCGTTCCAGAGACCCAAACCCCCAGTGTCTGTCGTTCCAGGCACCCAAACCCTCAGTGTCTGTCGTTCCAGGCACCCAAACCCCCAGTGTCTGTCGTTCCAGGCACCCAAACTCCCAGTGTCTGTCGTTCCAGGCACCCAAACCCCCAGTGTCTGTCGTTCCAAGCACCCAAACTCCCAGTGTCTGTCGTTCCAGAGACCCTAACCCTCAGTGTCTGTCGTTCCAGGCACCCAAACCCCCAGTGTCTGTCGTTCCAGAGACCCTAACCCTCAGTGTCTGTCGTTCCAGGCACCCAAACCCCCAGTGTCTGTCGTTCCAGGCACCCAAACTCCCAGTGTCTGTCGTTAGAGGCACCCAAACCCCCAGTGTCTGTCGTTCCAGGCACCCAAACCCCCAGTGTCTGTCGTTCCAGAGACCCAAACCCCCAGTGTCTGTCGTTCCAGACACCCAAACCCCCAGTGTCTGTCGTTCCAGGTACCCAAACCCCCAGTGTCTGTCGTTCCAGGCACCCAAACCCCCAGTGTCTGTCGTTCCAAGCACCCAAACCCCCAGTGTCTGTCGTTCCAGGCACCCAAACTCCCAGTGTCTGTCGTTCCAGAGACCCTAACCCTCAGTGTCTGTCGTTCCAGGCACCCAAACCCCCAGTGTCTGTCGTTCCAGAGACCCTAACCCTCAGTGTCTGTCGTTCCAGGCACCCAAACCCCCAGTGTCTGTCGTTCCAGGCACCCAAACTCCCAGTGTCTGTCGTTAGAGGCACCCAAACCCCCAGTGTCTGTTGTTCCAGGCACCCAAACCCCCAGTGTCTGTCGTTCCAGAGACCCAAACCCCCAGTGTCTGTCGTTCCAGACACCCAAACCCCCAGTGTCTGTCGTTCCAGGTACCCAAACCCCCAGTGTCTGTCGTTCCAGGCACCCAAACCCCCAGTGTCTGTCGTTCCAGGTACCCAAACTCCCAGTGTCTGTCGTTCCAGGTACCCAAACCCCCAGTGTCTGTCGTTCCAGGCAGCCACGACACGTGTTTGGTGTGGGGGTTCGAGTCCCTCGCCACAGTCCTGGCAGCTGTCTATTACCTCCTCCCTCTCACTCACAGCCTCACTTAAACCTCTCGTCATATTTGCATCCTGAGTGAAAACCAGTTAATGATATGCATATTTAAGCGGGAGTTGCTTGGCCACATGTCTCTCTCTCTCTCTCTCTCTCTCTCTCTCTCTCTCGCTCTCTCTCGCTCTCTCTCGCTCTCTCTCGCTCTCTCTCGCTCTCTCTCGCGCTCTCTCTCTCTCTCTCTCTCTCTCTCTCTCCCTCTCCTTTCTTCTGCCCTCTGTCTCCCTCGTATGCTGGTGGTATGTACCACAAAGGTACCAGTAGACGTACCTTGTCGTAGTGGTACCAGTAGACGTAGACGGGTCGCTGGGTACCGTGAGTTACCACACAGGTGAGGTTGATGGTTGAGCCCCGGTGGACGAAGATGCCCGGCCCGTGAACCACCTCCGCTCTGGGCACTGTACCCACGGCGTCCATGGCAACCACGGCGTCCATGGCAACCACGGCGTCCATGGCAACAACGTCGTGAGCGGCGTCCATAGCAACGACGGCGTCCATGGCAACAACGTCGTGAGCGGCGTCCATAGCAACGACGGCGTCCATGGCAACCACAGCGTCCATGGCAACGACGGCGTCCATGGCAACGACGGCGTCCATGGCAACCACGGAAAAGAGTTTACCAAAATTACAAAGAGGAGGAGAATATAAATTCAGTGATGGAGTTCATAATTACACACATTGTAATGGGCGTCTTAGTGCTAACAAGGAACTGCTCTAAATATGGTACCGGATTAGTTTTAATGATTAATAATAATAATAATAATAATGATAATTAATAATAATGCACTAAGAAATCAAATTAGCATTATGTATCATTGAGAAAAATCAATAGGTGGCATGAAGTGGATTCGAACCTGCACTGATACTCCCAAGTATACTCCCTAAACCACTTGGCCACGATTCCAAAGCAATGAAACCTGAAGGAAGGAATTATCAGGGGAAAGCACTAAGCTATGATGACTATATAGCACTTGGAAGTGGGTCAGGATAAGGATTTGGGATGGGACGGGGGGAAAGGAATGGTGCCCAACCACTTGTGGACGGTCGGGGAGTGAACGCCGACCTGCATGACGCGAGACCGTCGCTCTACCGTCCAGCCCAAGTGGGAATTCAACTGAATCCTCCCTTGGTCCTAAGGCTTCCACTGAAGGCCAGTCAGAGTAGCCAGCACAGCCAGTGTAATACCTGACTGATACTCCGCTTTTTCACTTAAAACACCAGCTTAACACATACACAGCCCCGCTCCTGTGCCAGGTAAGTCCACCACGGGCTCACCATAGCCCGTGCTACTTGGAACTTGTTCCGAGTAGCTGAATCTATAACACAACCACCAACCAGCTTAACACTGCTGCCAAGCACACTGTGACCCTCACTCAACTGCCAGCTGTTAAACTGAAACACTAAATGGGGGGGAAAGCTACAAATAAAGGGTTATGATTTAATACATGAATAATACTTAGGGCTGCCACCACCCTTTCTGGTGACTGAATGTGCCTGGTTTTATTGATCTCCCAGGGCGGACAAAGACCAATAATTATGAACTTGAAGGGCGTAGGAATCTTGGCAATTGATGCTTGGGAATGATTTATAGAAATTCTTTACATACCGAGGGATCAGGGAACATCTTTTTATTATCCTTAAGTGAAGGAAAACATAGAGACCTGCTAAATACAGTATGAAAATGAGAAATCTAATGGCTCAGACTAAAGATAGGGGAATTGAGCTAAATTCTAAATGATCAATAATAAAACTTTATTCAAACAATGACACGAAATGACATCCTAACTGTTAATACATCCTATGAGACAAATAAAAGGGTGCAATTACAGATGTACCACAACTCAGCCACACACATTACCTTATCCTTCAATTACCAGCCACAGATGTTGACAGCTTCATCCAAGTCCCCTAGACCTGTCCAGGTCACCTGGACCTGTCCAAGTCACCTCTCAAGACACTAACTCACAAGCTTACCAGTGGACGATAGCTCCACCCACAACTAGTTTCCTACGCCCAATAAACCTCGCCTCTCCAAGTCTAGAGTCAATGATTTCAAAAGTTCGGTTCTAGGGCCTTGGTCCAGCCAATCAGTGCCAGGTCCTAAACCCGCCCACTAGGCCTCCCTGGTTTCCACCGATCGAGCTCCAGGATAGGCTATAGGCCTGCCCTGAAGGGGTATGTTTCCCTCCAGTAGATTTCCAGCTCATTCCAGCTCATATGGGCTGAGTTCATTGCCCATAATTTGTCAATGGCTATAGAGGAGAGAGGGAGAGAGGGAATAAGGTGAAGAATGGTTGGGGAAACAAGGCTGAAGGCGGAGGCTTGGGGAAGGAAGACTGGGGAAGAAAGGGACGTTTGGCTTGAGAGTGCGACAAAAAGGAGGGGAATGGGGAAGGAAATAAGGGGAGGGGAGGGATGAGCAGAGGGGAAAAAGTGGGAAGGGGGAAGGAAAGATGCTAGGTCTTGTACAACAGACCATTACACCAGCAGGCACATCCAGCAGGCACAGCCAACAGGCACAGCCAGCAGGCACAGCCAACAGGCACAGCCAACAGGCACAGCCAGCAGGCACAGCCAACAGGCACAGCCAACAGGCACAGCCAACAGGCACAGCCAACAGGCACAGCCAACAGGCACAGCCAACAGGCACAGCCAACAGGCACAGCCAACAGACACAGCCAGCAGGCACAGCCAGCAGGCACAGCCAGCAGGCACAGCCAGCAGGCACAGCCAACAGGCACAGCCAGCAGGCACAGCCAGCAGGCACAGCCAACAGGCACAGCCAGCAGACACAGCCAGCAGGCACAGCCAACAGGCACAGCCAGCAGGCACAGCCAGCAGGCACAGCCAGCAGGCACAGCCAGCAGGCACAGCCAGCAGGCACAGCCAACAGGCACAGCCAGCAGGCACAGCCAGCAGGCACAGCCAGCAGGCACAGCCAGCAGGCACAGCCAGCAGGCACAGCCAGCAGGCACTCTACCTCTGGTAGTACAGGTCTGCCCCCAACGCCTCTCTTTACACGCATAAGTCACATTAACGTGATGTATCAACAAGAAAATCCACAGGAGCCGTGACGAGGACTCGAACCTGCACACACACAGCCACGACATGAATGGTTTAGGACGTATGCTTGGGAGTACCCAGTGTGCAGGTTCGAATCCTTCTCATGGCTACTATCGAGTTTCTCAATAAAAATAATAATAATAATAATAATAATAATAATAATAATGGTAATCTCTTCTCACAGACAAAATAACATGGGACAAAAACTCACTTGTGTATCTGTGAGATTTATGTAAGGAATTGACACCAGTCCTCTTGTTCTTCGTGACCTGACCAAGTCACCTCTATTTCCCCGTACTATAGATTACGTATATACCTAGATACGTACATATATATGTAAATATACATATGTATAGTCACCTCTATAATTATCAAGAAGGCCAAGAGGACAGGACCCAGGATAACAGCCTCATTAGACGTTGAAATGTAAGTCTGGTCCTAGTCATACACTCAGACCTTGACAAAGCACTCAGGAGAGTGCGAAAGACTTCGTGTTAATTCCTTACATCAATCTCTCAAATACATAAGTATGAGGGTTTTTATCCTAAAATAATAATAATAATAAAATCCAAAATGTACAAGGTGCAGCAAATGGAGGAAGTTGTCGTGGGAGCCATGTTCACGTTTAGTGACTCAACACCTTCACGATAGCACACTTTGTAAGGAAAATGTTACAGGTAATACTGGAGGGCCAGGTACCAAATCTACACAGTAAAATAACAACGTACTGGAGTGAACGCTATGGAAGACAATGCAGAATAGAACCAGTGAAGAGCAGAGGTGCCATGGGCACAATCAGAGAACACTGTATAAACATCAGAGGTCCGCGGTTGTTCAACGTCCTCCCAGCGAGCATAAGAAATATTGCCGGAACAACCGTGGACATCTTCAAGAGGAAACTAGATTGTTTCCTCCAAGGAGTGCCGGACCAACCGGGCTGTGGGGGGTATGTGGGCCTGCGGGCCGCTCCAGGCAACAGTCTAGTGGACCAAACTCTCACAAGTTAACTTCGGGCCGGGCTTGGGGAGTAGAAGAACTCCCAGAACTCCATCAACCAGGTATCAAGCAGCTGTGCTCAGTGTTACTCTCCTATTGACACAACAGTATGTTATAGTGGGTTGATTAATTTCAGAGGCATTTTTGGAAACTCATGCAATACATGGTCCAACTTTGCAGATATGCATATGTACACATCCACACACACTTGAACTAAGAGGAAAAAAGTACAAGATATGATGGAGCAAGTCAAGTGGAAATACAAGGAGGCCGAAGAGAGTTTTATAGCAACAGTAAGGGGGGAAAAAGTAGGTGGTAATATAATAACCTATTGTTTAAGAGAAAAGGTCAGGAAGCAAAAATTTGAAGCAGGAGGGAGTAGAGGAAGTAAAGAGAACAACAGGAATAGATGCAACAGAACTAGAAACGATTACATTAACATAAGACTAGTATGAGAACGATATGCTATCAAAGCGAAAAAGCCACCTAAATTACTACATAGTCATATAGGAAGGAAAATGTTGGCTAACGACCAAGTGACAACACAATGGAAAACAGAAGGGACATATATGGAAAGCGAAAAGGAAATCTGCGAGGCACTGACTGCCAGTTTCCATGGAGTGTTCTCAACCGAGCCTGAGCGGCTCCCATTGTTAGAAGAGATTACCTTAGATGAAAGACTATCAGATATAAAGATGACAGCAGAGGTGTTATAAAACAACTAACAACACGGGATGAAACTAAAGCAGTTGGACCGGACAATGTATCACCGTGGATACTAAAAGAGGCAGCACAGGCCCTCGGCGTACCTCTGGCAAGGATCTTTAATGAGTCACTTACAAAGGGAGAATTGCCCAGTTGCTGGAAGGAGGCAAATGTTGTACCGATTTTCAAGAAAAGCGATAGGGAAGAGGCACTTAACTACAAACCAGTATCACTGACGAGCATCCCCTGTAAAGTATTTGAAAAAAATAATCAGGTTAAGACTGGTTACACACAGAAAATTAGGTATGTAAACAAACACCAACATGGGTTTAGAGAAGGGAAATCATGCCTAACAACCTTCTGGAATTCTATGATAAATTAACAACAATAAGGCAGGACAGAGATGGCTGGGTAGACTGTATATTTCTGAACTGCCAAAAGCTGGTGTGCGATACAGTACCGCACATGAGACTGCTTTTCAAACTTGAGAGGCAAGTGGGAGTAAGCGGAAAGGCCCTAGCATGGGGTAAGGAACTACCTAACAGGAAGGAGCCAGAGAGTAACAGTAAGGGGGCGAGAAGTGGGACTGGCGAACAGTAACGAGTGGAGTACCTCAAGGATCGGTGCTGGGACCAGTTCTATTTTTAATATACATGAACGAAATGTCTACAGGGTTCGAATCCTGTATGTCGATGTTCCTGAATGACGCAAAATTAATGAGAAGAGTTGTGACAGATGAGGATTGCAGGATCCTCCAAGAAGACTTTAACAGGTTGCAGAGATGGTCAGAGAAATAGCTACTGAAGCAAATGTAAAGTTATGGAAATGTGATTAGGTGACAGGAGACCAAAGGGACAGTACACAAAGAAGGGGAACTACCTACCTGTGATGATTCAAGAGACCTGGGAGTGGACGTAACATCTAATCTAACTCCTGAGGCACATATAAATTGGATAACGAGAGTACACTGGCAAAAGTTTGAACATCATTCAGAAACCTAAGTAGGAAGGCATTTAGGGCGCTTTACACTGCCTAATGTGAGACAAGTTATCTAGTACGCAGCCCCATCATGGAGCCCCCACCTGAAGATACACATAAGGAAATTGAAAAAGGTTCAGAAGTTTGCGACGAGGCTCGTCCCAGAGTTACGAGGGATGGAGGGGGCAAGGGAGGGAGGGTGTGGCAAGGGGTATATATAGACTAAGATGCTCTCACGTACTAAGTAGTGTTCTAACACCTCCTCCTCCAAAGTTTCTAAATGATCTTGGGATGTTTATCGGTTCCTCGTAATCTGATAAATGTATCCTACCAGTTTATGAGAGTCTCTGGTGCCTGCTGGAGCGTCAATAAACTCTCGGGTCATTTACGCGTGGCAGGAAGAGCACAGGCTCCAGAGGTGACCTTAGTGGTGGTGCACTTGCGGCCTGCCCCCGCTCACAGGGGTACACACACTACCCCAACACAACACTTGTCAGTCACCGTGTGTGTGTGTGTGTGTGTGTGTGGCGACACCAGAGGCACCAGCAAGTAATGTTCCTGGCGCAGGTCTGGGCGTGGGGTGGAGACCAACATAATTGACAGGCCAGCCACTATACCAGCGCCCTCATCACGCAAATACCCGCGCAATTTTTGCATGGTGAATGCTGTCTAATGGGAGCGGCTTGTGAGTGTAAGTGTGTGTGTGTGTGTGTGTGTGTGTGTGTGAAGAAAAATATATGTAATTAACATAAGAGAAAAAATTGGTTAGAAAGGCGGGGTCCAAGAGCTAATAGCTCGATTCTGCCGATACAAATATTAAATCAAAATAGTAAACACACACACACACACAAACCCACACACACACACACACACACCCACCAACCCACCCACCCACCCACACGCGTGCGCGCACGCACACACACACACACACACACACACACACACACACACCTAGGGGTGTGTTTAGGGGACACAGGTGGAAACTGAGTGCCCAAATGAGCCACACAGATATTAGAAAGAACTTTTTTAGTGTCAGAGTGGTTGACAAATGGAATGCATTAGGGGGTGATGTGGTGGAGGCTGACTCCATACACAGTTTCAAATGTAGATATGACAGAGCCCGATAGGCTCAGGAATCTGTACACCTGTTGATTGACGGTTGAGAGGCGGGACCAAAGAGCCAGAGCTCAACCCCCGCAAACACAACTAGGTGAGTAACTAGGTGAGTACACACACACACACAGCGCTCACCTACAACCTCGAGGCTGACGATAAAGCTGAGGACGGATTTGCCAGAGACCTGACACTCGTACATGCCAGAGTCCTCCTCCTTGACATTGTCTATGATGAGGACCCACTCCTTGCGCTCCTCCTCCAGCCTCACCGACACCCGCTTGTCCGAGCTGTACTTGTACTCGTCTACAGTAAGGATGTGCAGGTCCCCGTGTCGGATCCATGACACCTGTTGATGTAAACTGTAGTTAAGCATTTCCACCAGCCATTAACCCCAAGACTCAGAGGGGAACTGTGAGCCTACATTATTCTCTTAACGATACTTTACGAAGAAACGTACAACCTTACAAGAAGTTCTCAAACTAGAACCTCACGAAACGATGTAGGAGCTTACGTTGTGGCCCCCCTGGTCATATGCCAGTGTTGTGACACCCCTGGTCATATGCCAGTGTTGTGGCCCCCCTGGTCATATGCCAGTGTTGTGGCCCCCCTGGTCATATGCCAGTGTTGTGGCCCCCCTGGTCATATGCCAGTGTTGTGACATCCCTGGTCATATGCCAGTGTTGTGGCGCCCCTGGTTATATGCCAGTGTTGTGGCGCCCCTGGTCATATGCCAGTGTTGTGACACCCCTGGTCATATGCCAGTGTTGTGACACCCCTGGTCATATGCCAGTGTTGTGACACCCCTGGTCATATGCCAGTGTTGTGGCCCCCCTGGTCATATGCCAGTGTTGTGGCACCCCTGGCCATATGCCAGTGTTGTGGCCCCCCTGGTCATATGCCAGTGTTGTGGCGCCCCTGGTCATATGCCAGTGTTGTGGCGCCCCTGGTCATATGCCAGTGTTGTGGCCCCCCTGGTCATATGCCAGTGTTGTGGCCCCCCTGGTCATATGCCAGTGTTGTGGCCCCCCTGGTCATATGCCAGTGTTGTGACACCCCTGGTCATATGCCAGTGTTGTGGCGCCCCTGGTCATATGCCAGTGTTGTGGCCCCCCTGGTCATATGCCAGTGTTGTGGCACCCCTGGTCATATGCCAGTGTTGTGGCCCCCCTGGTCATATGCCAGTGTTGTGACGCCCCTGGTCATATGCCAGTGTTGTGGCCCCCCTGGTCATATGCCAGTGTTGTGGCCCCCCTGGTCATATGCCAGTGTTGTGGCGCCCCTGGTCATATGCCAG